>NC_053489.1:337158953-337221453 GCF_905171775.1 Rana temporaria | reverse complement strand
TTCCTTCACTTTCCAAATAGTAGGATAAGGAAATGTTACTGGCTAATGTTAGTGAACAAGCTGCGCGTTTAGCTGCTTTCTTGGAGTTTTGCCTAACCCCAGGTTCACACCTATGCGTTTTGCAGAAACACACTACAGCCCATTTAACATAACTGGCTCCCAACCCTGCTTTGTTGTTAAAATTATGGATCTGTAGGAAGTTGAAAGCTAGAAATAGATTTTGGTATATATATATATATTATTATTAACCACTTAAGCCACGGACCTTTATGCAGCTAAAGGCCCAGGCCAGGTTTTGTGATTCGGCACTGCGTCGCTTTAACAGACAATTGCGCGCTCGTGCGACGTGGCTCCCAAACAAAATTGGCGTCCTTTTTTCCCCACAAATAGAGCTTTCTTTTGGTGGTATTTGATCACCTCTGCGGTTTTTATTTTTTGCGCTATAAACAAAAATAGAGCGATAATTTTGAAAAAAATGCAATATTTTTTACTATTTGCTATAATAAATATCCCCCAAAAACATATATAACATTTTTTTTCCTCAGTTTAGGCCGATACGTATTCTTCTACCTATTTTTGGTAAACAAAAAATCGCAATAAGCGTTTATCGATTGGTTTGCGCAAAATTTACAGCGTTTACAAAATAGGGGATAGTTTTATTTTTTTTTATTTTTTTTAGTACTAATGGCGGCGATCAGCGATTTTTTTTTTGTGACTGCGACATTATGGCAGACACTTCGGACAATTTTGACACATTTTTGGGACCATTGTCATTTTCACAGCAAAAAATGCCTTTCAATTGCATTCTTTATTGTGAAAATGACAGTTGCAGTTTGGGAGTTAACCACAGGTGGCGCTGAAGGAGTTAGGGTTCACCTAGTGTGTGTTTACAACTGTAGGGGTGTGTGGCTGTAGGTCTGACGTCATCGATCGAGTCTCCCTATAAAAGGGATCACTCGATCGATGCAGCCGCCACAGTGAAGCACGGGGAAGCCGTGTTTACATACGGCTCTCCACGTTCTTCAGCGCCGGGGAGCAATCGCGAGGGGGCGGCAATAAACGAATAGCCGCGCCCTCGTCCCGGATCGCTCCCCGCGTGTTACCGACCGCCGCATTTACTGGGGGGGTTCCGATCGGACCCCCGACCCGCTGAAAGGCGGGGACGTACATGTACGCCCATATGCCTGTACGTGCCATTCTGTGGACGTATATGTACATGCGGCGGGCGTTAACCGGTTAAAATAGAAGTATGGGGTTAACTTTTTTGCAGAATCATACATACCTAGGTGAATGCAACATCTGCCCCCCGGCACCCCCAAAGGCCCGTACACATGATCGTATTTTTCAACAGGAATTGTGTGATGGCAGGATGTTGTCAGATAATCCAACTGTTTGTATGCTCCAAACATTTGTTGTCTGAATTTTCCGACAACAAATGTGGGATAGTGTGCTTTAAAATTTTCCGACAACAAATGTGTGATGTCGGATTATCCGATTGTGATACACAAATCAGTCGGAAAAAAATCCAAAGTACAAACACGCATGCTCAGAAGCAATGCTAACCATAACACAACATTAGCAGAAGTTGCCCAAAGGGTGGCGCTAAACAGATGAAAAAACACATAGTTTTGTGTTTGTTGGCCTCCAATTCTTTGCCATTTGTATGCAATACAAGGGCCAGATTCACAGAGCAGATACGACGGCGTATCTACTGATACGCCGTCGTATTTATTGTTCTATCTATGCGACTGATTCATAGAATGAGTTACGCATAGATAGCCATAAGATCCGACAGGTGTAATTGTTTTACACTGTCGGATCTTAAGATGCAATACCGCGGCCGCCGCTGGGGGGAGTTCTCGTCGTAAACCAGCGTCGGGTATGCAAATTAGGAGTTACGGCGATCCACAATGGATTTTCGCGTTCGCTACGTCGCCGCTAGTCTAGTTTCCCGTCGCAAAGTTAGTCGTTTTTTTTTGGTGCCTTAACTTTACACAGCAATCGTATTGCTGTATAAAGTATGGCCGTCGTTCCCGCGTCGAAATTTTAAAAATAACCTCGTTTGCGTAAGCCGTCCGGGAATACAGAATTACGCTACGCGCGTCGCTGTTTAAAAAAATGACGTCACTTCGCGCAAAGCACGGCGGGAGTTCGGAAAACGGAGCATGCGCCGTAGGTCCGGCGTGGGAGGCGCGCCTAATTTAAATGGCACACGCTCATTGGAATTGGCCCGCCTTGTGCCGGAGGCCGCCGGCGTAGGTTTTCATCGCAAGTGCTTGGTGAATCAGGCACTTGCGATGAAAAATTGCGGCGGTGTAACGTATCTAGGATACGTTGCGCCGCCGCGATTCTACGTGAATCTGGCCCCAAGTTCCTGGCCAACGCCCTTCGGAAAAAAGTCCTACGATTTGTCAGCGGAAAATCCGAGAACTGAGAACCGAGAACCAAGTGATCTCAGGGTTTCCTGAGCAGTGAGCTGGTGACTGTCAGTCAGCAGCTCTCTGCTCTGTGGCCTGTGCTTACTGGAGCGCTGGGCTGTGGAGGGGGCAGGAGCAGCCGACTCAGGCTCTCAGCTCTTAGACACTCTAGAACACGGGTGTCAAACACAAGGCCCGCCGGCCGAATCCGGCCCTCCAGGCCATTTCATGTGGCCCTCGCACCTCTCTTGCAGCTGTAGGAGAGCTCCAGCCCTCTCCTGGTCCTCCTCCAGACCCTTACTTTCTGCTTTCAAGCAATGCATCCAGCTTCTTTCCAGCAGCAGCATAAGGTAAGGGGGGTGCCCTGTGATGTAAGGGAGAGTGGGGGACTCAACTTCTGATGGTGGGGTGGCTCTTTACCTCTAATGTAAGTGGAGGGGATGCGCTGGACATCTAATCTTACAGATACAACCGGCCAGGGGCGGACTGACAACTCATGGGGCCCCCGGGCAACAGGAGATTATGGGGCCCCCGGGCAACAGGAGATTATGGGGCCCCCGGGCAACATGGGAGATTATGGGGGCCCCCGGGCAATAGGAGATTATGGGGAAACACAGTACTGTATATACACACACACATTATATACACACACACACACACACACACACTAAGAAGGTACTGGAGAGGCGAGGTAGCTATAATCTTGGGATTTTTAGACCAAAAGAATGTCGGTAAGGGACAGTTCAGGGACAGATGTAAAAAAACTGATTTTTACATACTGTCCCTGGTTTTACTGAGGCTGGCAACCCTGATGGGGCCCCCTAGTGGCATGGGGCCCTCGGGCAGTGCCCGAATGCTCGAATGGTCAGTCCGCCCCTGCAACCGGCCCTTTAAAGGACAATCATAATGCTCATGCGGCCCACAATGCTATTGAGTTTGACACCCCTGCTCTAAAACATGAACTCGGAGAATGGCAGAAAAAAGTATACATTTGTGGGATGAAACAAATCAAGGAGAAATAGAAAATACATTCTACTAATGCAACCCCAATTCCAAAACAGTTGGGATGCTCATTTGTAAATCTCATAAACCCATATTTTATTCACAATAGAAAACATCAAATGGTTTAAACAGAGAAAATGTATTATTTTAAGGGGAAAAAACCAACATTAATAATAATAAAAACGACTGGAGCTCCGCTTTAAGCCTCTAATCATCATTACCATACTGTACCTATCATATTAATACATATTATACTTACAAATATCAATCACCGCTAAAAGAAACATTAGATGCAGAAAATCTTACTAGGATAAAGAGGAAGCAAATATTTAAATATATCCTTAAATGACTGCTGAGGACATTTCGTCCTTTTATATTAAGTCATCATGAGATCATCCTTTCATATCCAGATTTCATCTTAAAAATAATAAAACTATAATACTGGATATAAAATGTATAATCTAGTAACGTTAGAAAAAGAAAATGTTCATTTCAGATATCTTTGCTGGTAACCTGAAAGCAAAATAGCAACAATGTAACAGTTGATTTTTTGTTACAAATATGTATTCAGAAAAACAAATAAAGATCAAAGTCAGTATTCAATCCTCTGGGTTGTATTGTTTCAAATGTATGTATTCATTGAACATCTTTTTGTCTCAATTCTGTATTCCCTCCCTCCCTATTTTAAAGAGGGTACGTTATCAATCACCATCAGGGGCAGACTGACAACTCATGGGGCCCCCGGGCAATAGGAGATTATGGGGCCCCCGGGCAATAGGAGATTATGGGGCCCCCAGGCAATAGGAGATCATGGGGCCCCCAGGCAATAGGAGATCATGGGGCCCCCGGGCAATAGGAGATTATGGGGCCCCCGGGCAATAGGAGATTATGGGGCCCCCGGGCAATAGGAAATTATGGGGCCCCTGGGCAATAGGAGATTATGGGGCCCCCAGGCAATAGATTATGGGGCCACACAGTATACATAAGGGGCTGGATTCAGAAAGCCCACCGTAAAGTTTGTGCGGGCGTAGCATATCTCAGATACGCTACGCCGCCGTAACTTAGTGAGGCTGGGGCTGGATTCACAAAGAACCTGCGCCCTAAGTTACGGCGGCGTAGCGTACATCTGCCGGCGTAAGCTCGCCGAATTCAAATTCTGAAGAGGTGGGCGTGTTTTATGGAAATAAAACATGACCCCACGTAAATGACGTTTCTCACGAACGGCGAATGTAAAGTAGTGAGTATACAGCTTGTATAACAGTGTAATTTTGCTGTCCCCTCAAAATAACTCACTAATGACATCATGGAGCTGGTGAATGTTAGAGACCTTGCACTCCTCCACCTTATGTTTGAGGATGCCCCACAGATGCTCAATAGGGTTTTGGACATGTATGGCCCTCAGCTTCTTTAGCAAGGCAGTGGTCATCTTGGAGGTGTGTTTGGGGTCGTTATCATGTTGGAATACTGCCCTGCAGCCCAGTTTCCGAAGGGAGGGGATCATGCTCTGCTTCAGTATGTCAGTTGGCATTCATGGTTCCCTCAAGGAACTGTAGCTCCCTGGTGCTGCCCCAGACCATGACACTCCCACCACCATTCTTGACTGTAGGCAAGACACACTTGTCTTTGTACTCCTCACCTGATTGTCACCTGCTTGACACCATCTGAACCAAATAAATGTATCTTGGTCTCATTAGACGACAGGACATGGTTCCAGTAATCCATGTCCTTAGTCTGCTTGTCTTCAGCAAACTGTTTGTGGGCTTTCTTGTGCATCATCTTTAGAAGAGGCTTTCTTCTGGGATGACAGCCATGCAGACCAATTTGATGCAGTGAGCAGAATATGGTCTGAGCGCTGACAGGCTGACACCCCCCCCCCCCCACCCCTTCAACCTCTGTAACAATGCTGGCAGCACTAATACTTCTATTTCCCAAGAACAACCTCTGAATATGATTCTGAGCACGTGCACTCAACTTCTTGAGGCCTGTTCTAAGTGGAACCTGTCCTATTAAACCGCTGTATGGTCTTGGCCACCGTGCTGCAGCTCAGTTTAAGGGTCTTGACAATCTTTTTATAGCCTAGGCCATCTTTATGTAGAGCAACAATTATTTTTTTTAGATCCTTAATGTGTTTTTTGCCATGTTGAACTTCCAATGATCAATATGAGAGAGTGAGAGCGATAACACCAAATTTAACACACCTGCTTTAACACTAACGGGTCACATGACACCAGGGAGGGAAAATGGCTCATTGGGCTAAATTTGGACATCTTCACTTAGGGGTGTACTCACTTTTGTTGCAAGCAGTTTAGACATTAATGGCTGTGTTGGGTTATTTTGATGGGACAGCCAATTTACACTGTTATGCAAGCTGTACACTCGAAAATATATAATAAAATATATAATAATATAATATAATATAATAATATATAATAAAATATTTACAAAAATATGAGGGGTGTACTCACTTGTGAGATACTGTATATGAATGTGTCCAGGCTTACAGTTTAACAGTACAGACAGTCAGGAATTGGTCGAATTTCTGAAAACATGTATCTAATAGAGGGTGGCCATATATGGAGCAATATATTTCTAAACCAGCTGACTAGAATCAGCTGTTACACTATCAAAGCTTTCACCCATCAGGGGTATTTAAATTGATTCCTAGGAGACAGTTGAAACAAGTTAAAAGGAGTGTTAGTGATAACACTAAATGTCAGGCACTGTATAGGGAGATAAAGGAGAAACTTGTGACACTGAGGTATCCCAGAGAGATCATTCAAAACAGATAGTATTCAAGGGGAGGATGAGAATAGAGATAGGTAGCTAGATAAGACAGAGAAACATATAGCATTTGTTAAACAGTTTTATCCATACTCAGTTGTTATTTATTCCAATATACAGTGCCTTGAAAAAGTATTCATACCTCCTGAAATTTTCCACATTTTGTCATGTTACAACCAAAAACGTAAATGCATTGTATTCAGATTTTTTTGTCATAGACCAACACAAAGTGGCACATAATTGTGAAGTAAACGAAAACGATAAATGTTTTTCCAATTTTTTTTTTACAAATAAATATGTGAAAAGAGTGGCGTGCATTTGCATTCAGCCCCCTGTAGAACCTCCTTTCACTGCAATTACAGCTGCAAGTCTTTTTGGGGATGTCTCTACCAGCTTTGCACATCTAGTGAACGACATGTATGCCCGTTCTTCTTTGCAAAATAGCTCAAGCTCTGTCAGATTGGATGGAGAGCGTCTGTGAACAGCAATTTTCAAGTCTTGCCACAGATTCTAAATTGGATTTAGGTCTGGACTTTGACTGGGCCATTCTAACACATGAATATGCTTTGATCTAAACCATTCCATAGCTCTGGCTGTATGTTTAGGGTTGTTGTCCTGCTGTAAGCAGTGTTGCCAGCCCCCCGAAGTGAAATTTACTGTCAGAACGACAAAATTTACAAACGGCACAAATTTTTTACTGACAAAAAAAAGCATGAAATTTACTGGCAGATCCACATTTTTTACTGGCACTGTTTTTTTGTTGTTTTTTTTACTGTTTTTAGTGCTAATATCAACATTTTAACTATAACCACATAGCTAACGCTATTATCAATGTGTTTAAGTTAAACAAAGGTAAAAAAACATATTTCTCAATTTACATGAAGGTCAGGATACTATAACCCAGCCAGCACAGAGTTCCCCCTTACATCAGAGTCTGGAGGATGCCCCCTTACAGTGCAAGGGAACTCTTATGTAAAAGTGAACACTGCAGATCATGATGTAAGGGGGAACTCTGATGTGAAGGGGGGCTCTGGTGAATAGAGACCACCTTCCGCAGAGTGAATACACTAAGGTAAAGGGGGTTACTAATATAGGGGGGACCTTTATATCAGTGCCCCCTTACATTATTGTATTCACTCCCCTCCTTATATCAGTGACCCCCCCCTCAGACTGGCCTGGCGGCGCTGTCACTGACCTCCTTTCAGGTGCACCATGCGGGCTCAATCAGACGGCTCCAGATTGGCGACTCTGATCTCCTCTCCACAGTCCACACGTCTGTTTCTTCCCGTAACCCCCATCCTGGGGCTCCCACTCTTGACTCCTTTCTAGGATCCCCTCAGAGACTCCAGACATGACACAGGAGGTGGACAGAGGCTGCGGACATGACACATGAGGTGGACAGAGGCTGCGGTCTGCGGCCCTTACACAGGAGGTGGACAGAGGCTGCAGACATGACACAGGAGGTGGACAGAGGCTGAGGTCTGCGGACATGACACAGGAGGTGGACAGAGGCTGCGGTCTGCAGACATGACACAGGAGGTGGACAGAGGCTGAGGTCTGCGGACATTACACAGGAGGTGGACAGAGGCTGCGGTCTGCGGACATGACACATGAGGTGGACAGAGGCTGCGGTCTGCGGACATGAAACATGAGGTGGACAGAGGCTGCGGACATGACACAGGAGGGGGACAGAGGCTGCAGACATGACACAGGAGGGAAACAGAGGCTGCGAACATGAGACAGAAGGGGAACAGAGGCTACGGACATGACACAGGAGGGGGACAGAGGCTGCGGACATGACAAAGGAGGGCAACAGAGGCTGCGGACATGACACAGGAGGGGGACAGAGGCTGCGGACATGACACAGGAGGGGGACAGAGGCTGCGGACATGACACAGGAGGGGGACAGAGGCTGCGGACATGACACAGGAGGGGGACAGAGGCTGTGGACATGACACAGGAGGGGGACAGAGGCTGCAGACATGACACAGGAGGGAAACAGAGGCTGCGAACATGACACAGGAGGGGAACAGAGGCTGCGGACATGACACAGGAGGGGGACAGAGGCTGCGGACATGACACAGGAGGGGAACAGAGGCTGCGGACATGACACAGGAGGGGGACAGAGGCTGCGGACATGACACAGGAGGGGGACAGAGGCTGCGAACATGACACAGGAGGGGGACAAAGGCTACGGACATGACACAGGAGGGGGACAGAGGCTGCGAATATGATAGTGTCCTCACACCCTCACAGTGGCCTCCTCCTCTGTCCACCATCATATAACTTCTCCTCCACATCATCAGTATGCTGTGTCCTCCTCCTGTGCCCCTTTCATCTCTCCACAGGTCAGGGCAGTTCTGATGATGGTGGACTGAGCACATCAGTCTCTGTCCCTCCCCTGTATGCCATGGCCGCTTCACCCTCTGGATCCCAGTCCCAGCGCAGTACTCCTCTCACTTCATATCCCCCCAGTTTTACTCCCCTCCTCCTCCTCACCCCTACTTGGCTGAGTCCTCCTATGGCGAGTGCACTGCACGAGCCACTGTAGTCACCGCACTCCCGTCTCGATCGTCTATGCAAAAATGGTGCCGGGCGCCGCCATTATGTTACTGCTCATGTGCCGCCCGGCTGAGCACATACCAGCATTCCCGAGCGCGGCTGGCTTCAGAATGGCGCATGCGCAGTTGCATGGTCGGCTCGCGGCCATCTTTTTTACGGGCACCATAACGGACTTTCGCGGACACCCTGAAAAGGGGTTTAAATTTACGGGATGTCTGTGAATTCACGGACGGTTGGCAACACTGGCTGTAGGATGAACCTCCACCCCAATCTAGTCTTTTGCAGACTAGAAGAGGTTTTCTTCTAAGAGTGCCCTGTATTTGGCTCATCCATCTTCCCATCAACTCTAACCATCTTCCCTGTCCCTGCTAAAGAAAAGCATCCCCACAATATGCTGCCCCCACCATGTTTCATGGTGGGGATGGTGTGTTCAGGATGTGTAGTGTTAATTTACAGTCACACACAGCGTTTTGCTTTTAGGCCAAAAAGTACAATTTTGGTCTCATCTGACCAGAGCACCTCCTTCCACATGTTTTTTGTGTCCCCTGCATGGCTTCATACAAACTGCAAACGGGACTTCTTATGGCTTTCTTTCAACAATGGCTTTCTTCTTGCCACTCTTCCATAAAGGCCAGATTTGTAGAGTACACGACTAACAGTTGTCCTGTGGACAGATTCTCTCACCTGAGCTGTGGATCTCTGAAGCTCCTCCAGAGTTACCATGGGCCTCCTGGCTGCTTCTCTGATTCATAGGCGTGCGCACAGGGTGTGTCAGGTGTGCCTGGGCACACCCTAATCACCCCATG
The DNA here is from genome assembly GCF_905171775.1 of Rana temporaria. Classification (NCBI taxonomy): domain Eukaryota; kingdom Metazoa; phylum Chordata; class Amphibia; order Anura; family Ranidae; genus Rana; species Rana temporaria. Next base: position 337,211,885 of record NC_053489.1, on the reverse strand, counting down.
TGGTGCAGATTCCCCATGTTTAGACTAATATTTCACCAAAAACCCCTAAAAAAAAAAGTAAAGAATAGCAAAAAATAAAAACTACTGCAGGCAATCTCTTCCCTACTGACACCGCCCATTGCTTTCCTAACACCATCTATATATATATACACATGCACATACGTGCAAATGTGCTTGAGTTTTGTTGTGCACACCCTAATGCCATAGGCTGCGCACACCTATGCTCTGATTAATGCTATCCTTGCCCGTCCTGTCAGTTTAGGTGGGACGGCCATGTCTTGGTAGGTTTGCAGTTGTGCCATGCTCATTTCATTTTCAGGTGATGGACTGAACGGTGCTCCGTGAGATGTTCAAAGCTTGGGATATTTTTTTATAACCTAACCCTAGCGTGTCATGATCCTACGGGGTAAAAATGACCACACCAGCCAAGCAGATACTGGCTGGAAAAAGCGCCCAGAGGCGATTCAGTTCGCATGCGTTGCGCTATACAAGTCATTCATTCATTCATTCATTCAACCCTGCTTTAAACTTCTCTGCAGCTTTATTCCTGACCTGTCTGGTGTGTTCCCTGGCCTTCATGATGCTGTTTGTTCACAAAGGTTCTCTAACACACCTCTGAGAGCTGGGTTGAAGGAAAAAAAACTAGTAGGGTGTATGAGGCTTAATGCTGCTAATTCCGTAGCTGATATAAAAAGAAAATCCATGTGGACATAATCTGATGTTATATAAGCAAGCATGCTTAGTTTAGCTCTCCTTTAATGCTATTTCTAAAGGAATATGTAAATTGTAACACCACATTGGACTTATAAATAGCCCCTATGGTCTCCCAATCTCTAAATGGCAATCAAATAATTTTGTGAGAAGCTGTAAAACAGACTTAACAACCTACCTTCCATTAACACAATCATTTGACGACAGACAGAGACCTCTCCATTGCTCTATCAGATTAATCAGGTAATTTCCTAAGTCTGCTCTTTTCTATTATAAGGATGTTGTCATAGATTTGAAGAAAACATGCTTGTGTAATTACATTTGTGTAATTGTTTTCTGTGGAGTGACATGTCTAAAATAAATCTTCATAGGTCCCCTTAGGTCTACTCTTCTGTTCTTAACGTCATCCATTTATTCATTTGTGATTTATTCTGATTATTAAATGTCCATGGAAAAGACTGATGCTAATGAAGGGGTTGCTGCTGAAAGCAGAAGCGTATGACGTGCATGCCTTTAAACTCCCTTGTATCTCTGATGCATTGTGAGTTCAGCAACATACACAAATCACAATAGGGGCTGCAAAACAAACCAACTATGTAAGCACAAAGCTTATCACAACATATCCAGTACATTTTTATTGTATCTCTATTTTTGTAGGGTTTTTATGAACGGGTCAGGTGAAACTGGAAAATCAGGTCAAATATTATAAGCAAATCGTTCTCCTTTCTTTCATGTTTTAAAAGCTATGGTAAAATATGTTGGTATTTAGCTTTGGAAGTATTCTGTGTACTCTGGACTTCTGTGTCACATTCCATACATGCCTATGAATGAATAAAATAATGTAAAATGTGCTCTTCTGGTCATTCGAGGAAATGTGGCAATCCATTTTTGACACCAAACAGTAAATTTTAGGAAAATTAAAGTGTATCAAAGACCATTTACTTATTTTGAATGCAGTAGGGAAGGGTTAGTATTCCTGTCAGGTTTTTATTACTGTCTGTACCATTGCAATAACCTTAAAGTGGTTCTGCCACAACCGAGATATCCATCTTTAGTGTGAGCGGTCCTGTAAAAGATAACGGTGGTCTTCGCGGCGGATTCGCCGCAATATCACCGTTATCGGCGGCGGGAGAGGGGCCCCCCTCCCGCCGCTCTCCCGCGCCCTCCGCCGCTTACTGGAGCCATCGGTAACGGCGGAGGCGATCGGGTCCGTCAGCCTGCTGTGTGGGGATGCGAGTGAGGGCAAGATGGCCCCCACCTGTCCCCATAGCCTAGCAGGGCGGAAGTGACGTTAAAACGTCAGTCCCGCCCATGCGTCTTAAAGGCACATTCTTTTGTTGTCATTTTTTTCAAATGAAAAAATTTCCAAATTTTTTTTTTGCCATTTAAGTCTAAATATGAGATCTGAGGTCTTTTTAACCCCAGATCTCATATTTAAGAGGACCTGTCATGCTTTTTTCTATTACAAGGGATGTTTACATTCCTTGTAGTAGGAATAAAAGTGATACATTTTTATTTTTTTTCAGTGTAAAAAATAATAAAATAAATAAAACAAAAAAAACATTTTTTTAAAGCGCCCCGTCCCGACGAGCTTGCGCGCAGAAGCGAACGCATACGTGAGTAGCGCCCACATATGAAAACCGTGTTCAAACCACACAAGTGAGGTATCGCCGTGATCGTTAGAGCGAGAGCAATAATTCTAGCCCTAGACCTCCGCTGTAGCTCAAAAAATGGAACCTACAGAATTTTTTAAATGTCGCCTATCGAGATTTTTAAGGGTAAAAATTTGACGCCATGCCACGAGCGGGCGCAATTTTTAAGCTTGACATGTTGGGTATCATTTTACTCGGCGTAACATTATCTTTTACAATATATATTAAAATTGTGCCAAATTTATTGTTGTTTTAATTTCTAATAAAAAAAAGTGATTTTTTTCCAAAAAAGTGCGCTTGTAAGACCACTGCGCAAATACGGTGTGACAAAAAGTATTGCAATGACCGCCATTTTATTCTCTAGGGTGTTATATATATTTTTTTCTAAGGTTTGGGGGTTTTAAGTAATTTTCTAGCAAAAAAAAATGTTTTAGTCTTGTAAACACCAAATCTGAAAAACACCCAAGGTCCTTAAGTGGTTAATATCTCTTTAAAAAACATTTCACCTATTTGGTAAAAATATTTATTGGGAAACTATAATGTATTTGAGCAAGTACGTACTGTACTTTGAGCTATTACTTTACATTTACCTGATATCAGTTGTTTTGTTTACTCTTCCCCATTTTAAAAGACTGAATCTTACATACAGATTTTTCAAGTACTCCCTCTAGTGGTTGCCTGTATTTTAGGAAGTTATTACAATTTGTACAGCGTTTTTTTTTTTTTAAACTAAAAATCCACAATGTCTAACAAAACCTGTGTGATGGTTGCACCTTTGTCTTTTTTTTTGTTAAAATCACTTCTTTATTAAATTTTTCTTTACATATAAACATTTAACATATAACATGTCTTGATACTTAAAAGGCAACTCGATACTACCTTCCTTTACTATGTGGTGGTTACCGGTCCCCCCCCCCCCCCCCAAAAAAAAGAAAAGGGGAAAAAAAAGGGGGTACTCATGTACCTCAGATATTTATAAACTAAAAAAAAATGTTTTTTAATCTAAAGTGGTTGTAAACCTCAGTCATGAAATCTGTGCAAAGCATATATATCTGTAGTGTTTACTTATCTCTCTCCATGGCTCTAAGTGTTGTTTCTCTCTGGTGCTCTCTGTTCTCAGAAGTGACTAAGGCTGGGTTCACACTACTACACTACTTTCATCCTACTTTGCTCTGCTACATTGGTCCTACATTTATCCTACATTGGTCCTACATCCATCCTACTTTCATGAACAGGATACTACTTTGGTCCGACTTCAATGATATTCAATGGGCCTGAAGTAGGATCAATGTAGGACCAAAAGTAGTACAGGGAGCATTTTCAAAGTCGGACCGACTTGTGTAGGACGCTACAAGACGCTCTCATAGGGAAACATTGAACACAGAGCAAAGTAGGATGAAAGTAGTGTAGTAGTGTGAACCCAGCCTTATGCTGATAAGCTTTCCAGACACAGGTGATACAATTTGTGTTAGGGAGGGAGCTCAGAACACAGCTTCTCTATTCACAACACAGCTCTTCTGCTGTGTGTGTGTGTGTGTGGGGGGGGGGGGGTTCTTTTCCTCCAATCACCTCTAACACACTGTAACTGCAGCCTCTCTGCCCCCTCCTCTGTGATACTAACAGGGAAAAGGAAGATTTCAACACTTTTCTGCCCTTTTGAAGGGGTATAGAGAAGAGAGGGCCGCAGATAAACAAGTAAAACCTCTGTAGTTTTTTTTCTCAGTTTAGCAAAAATAAAAAAAACAGTGGTCATGGATGTGCTCAGCCTATTGGATTAGCACCCATGGATTAGGGTGTGCAACCCAAAGCTCAAAACACATATGCGCGTGTGTATGTGTAAATATACCAGTACAGTATCAGTAGGGCAGAGATTGTTGTCAGTAGGTTAGTATTTTTTTATTTTATTGTTTATTATCTTGTACAATTTTTGTTTTAATTTTTTGTTGCTTTTTGTGAGATATTAAGGGTCCAAACGGGGGGAATCTGAATCACATAGGGTGATTAGAGTGTGCACAAGAACACCTGGCACACCCTGTGTTCACGCCTATGCCAGCGGTGATTAAATACCACCAAAAGAAAGCTCTATTTGTGTGAAAAAAAGTATAAAAATTGTGTTTGGGTACAGTGTTGCATGACTGCTTGATTGTCATTTAAAGTGCGACAGCGCTGAAAGCTGAAAATTGGCCTGGGCAGGAAGAGGGTAAAAGTGCCCTGTAGGAAAGTGGTTGAACTCAGTGATTAGATTGTTTACTAACTAAATTTTTATCTATATCCACAAAAAATGTAAAAGTATAAACATTTTTTTGTCATCTGTATGCAGCGATGGGTTGCTACGAGTTACAATATCCACAGATTTTCACACCGCTCCCAGATCTCCATTAGACATACTTTACATTTAATGAACAGTCTTTTTGCTTGTTTTTTGTTGTTTTTATTAGGGGATTGAACTTGGTTGGGAAAAAGGGACATGGGATGTCCATAGGATAAATTGTACTTTGTAGAATAAAGTACTGCGTCACACTTCCTAGTAGAACAAAATAGCTGACCCTAAACTTGACAATCTTTTACCTCAGAAACACTTCTTCCTCAGCGCATACCTCGACAGACTGTTACCTCAGAACACTTCTTCCTCTAGCACACTACTTCCATAGGCATGCGCACATAGGGTGTAAGGTGTGCCTGGGCACACCCTAATCACCCTGTACTGTGCAGATTCCCCCTGCTGCCTGGCTGCAGAGAAAGGGACTGGGGAATCTCTGCCCTCAGTGCCTTTCTCTGTCTCAAAAGTTAGACATCAGGGGTCTGTTTAGACCACTGATATTTCACCAAAGCCCCAAACAGCACTCCTAAAAAAAATAAAAAAAAGAATATAAAAAAAAAAAGAATAAAAATAAAATTGTAAAAAAAAATAATAATAATACAAATAAAGATAAACTACTGACACCGATCTCTGCCCTGCTGACAAAGCCCTACTGACTTGCCCACTGCCATATATAGTATATTACACACGCATGTGTGTTTGAGCTTTGGTGTGCACACCCTAATGCAATAGGCTGCGCACACCTATGACTACTTCACTGTCCAAGTCTTAGTAATTCTGTCACACCATTAGAACATGACTAGACCTCACTCTGAATAAGTCCCAGTATAATTACTTGATGACATTTGTAGGTTGGGACTTGCAGCAACCCTTTATGGCAGCAACCGTTTACTTGAGAAGAATAAAAGGTGACGGACAACTGATCCCAGCAAGTCCGACTTGCATATCCTGCCCGCCCTCATCGATTTGACACAAACTCCACAGTCTCTCCCTCTGGCTTTACATCCAGCTCCCCTGGCATGTCTATTACAGATCTCTCCACTGTGCTTTCACTCACCGACACATGCCCTGGATCCTTGCTGAATGACTTACTCCGGACGTGCGGACCAACTGTCTCCTCCAGCTCCTGTTCCAGGACACCCCTCCATGACTGTGTAAGAAGAGGGGTTCCGTCAGACACTTCAGTCTAGCACTCATCCAGTTCACCCAGCCGACAACCCCCCCAGCAGGCTGACCATGGTTATATGTAGGAGGCCTGCCCCCTGCCAATCCTCGTTGGGGATTGGTCAGAGCTCTTCACATGCACCCCATGTCAGAAACAGAGGAGGTGCCCAAAAGCTGAAGTACATGTCAGTCACCCACTGCTACACTAAACCACTCCCTGTCCCCAGATCAAAAACAATCAGCCCCAGCTCACAGCATAGGCCTGCTTAAATTGACCCACACTGGCAGCTTACACAAAAACCTTACACTTAGCACCCACCTACGGTAGAGGGTGCTACATGTAAACAAGTCAGTTTTTCTAGCCCACTTTAGCAATTTGTACAACCAAAATCTTCCAGAAGAATGTGCTAAATCTCCAAAATGTGTGCTTTTTTGGAAATAAAAACAAGTAGAAATTAAAAATGTGAGCAAAAATGTTTCAACCCTGTAATCTATTTTTCTCAATGACCTAACCTTTATCAATGACTACTAGGCACTCTAACATACCAGGAAGTACACTCTACTATTTCACATAAGGAATTCCAGACAATTGCATTTTTTCAGGCTATTGCTTAGACTCAATTAACATCTTCACTTTTCAAAGCTCTACCAATAAACATCCCTATTTGCTCCCTTTTGGTCTGTTAAAGGTGCTATAAAATGCGTTCTCCTATATCTATTCTATAAGTACAAAAAAAAATCTTTGCATCCAACCAGAAATCTTGCAAGCTGATAACAGTCCAGAGGTAGACAGCAGAAGAAGTTACTGTATCAGTTGGCATATTTACCTGCTATCCCTGTGGAATTCAAAACACATCCCCCTGTAAAAGAAAAGAGAGGGATGGGTTATGTAGTCCTAACACACTTCATGTCCTAAAACTACTCAGTATGGTTGTCACCCTAGGACAGGAAGTGTGTTAATGTCATGATTACCAAGTGAAAATAGGAAGGAAAAAAAGTGCCCTTGTGCACACTGAATACAACTTTGAAATCTTGTGACTTCATCTGAAATGTCAGTGCGATTTTGCGTGCAACTTTGAAGACATATGTGCGGCTTCATGCACAGATGTCTATGCAAGCTGCACCCACAATTGCCAAAAGTAGTGCAGGAACTACTTTTTCAAATCGATGCGGCACTGCAAAGTTGGTTTAAACAGTGCCGTTGCTGACAATAGGTTGCAACTTGTCGTGGGATTTGACGTGTCAAATCCCATGACAAGTCGTTTCAATGTGATTGAGGACTAAAACTCAATATTTGACATTTAACCTGGAACATCACTCTTAACCAAATCTTTAAATTTACTCTCTATTTAAAAATGTTAGTTTTTTTTTAATCTATTACAGCAATTCACAAACTAACAAAACCAGAATAAGGATACTTATGTAGCACTGACCCCCGAAGGAGCTGCTGGTTTAATTTGGGCCTGCACTCTACCAATAAACCCCACTAACTTGGCTCAATCCCCTTGGCACAGCTGTGATGCAATGCAATACAATACAATGTAAGACAATACAAAATACCTGTATTATAACCCCAGGATCCACTGACTGCACTTGGAGTGAGAAAAACAGTACGCCACAACAACTGGATACTTAACCAGAGATATATTTTACTGTGAAATATGCAAAGAAATGATTACAGTAATTGTGCTGTCATCCCAACGTAAGACGACAGCACAATTGATTTAAGCATAAGCTATTGGAAAACAGTATACATAAACATTTTATACCTGGGAGCTCCCCCTACTTTATTAGCTATGCGTGAGATCTCACTTAAAGTACTTGGTCTTGGATCTTCTTTTCTTCGCTAGCTAAAGTAACTCCTTGTGATTTGTAATCCACAGTTTTGATGAGTCAAATTGTAGTGAAAATGCTCCTGGTGTAACTGCCACAACTATTTTAAAATCGTTTGAAACATCAAATTAGATAGGCCTCAAGCCTTCTCAGTGTCAGTTTCTCTGCTCCTCTGTGGAACTATAAATGCCAGTGAGGCCTGTATATGAGTCTAACTGTGTGTGGAACTTGGGTCGTGACCCGCTCACCCACTGGATCGGAGCTCCGGGTAGTAACTTTTGTCCTGTGACTGCAACTTGCTTCTCCGTCAGCTCCGTTCAGCTCTGCTGGATGGATCCGGTTCTCCGATGCTCGGATGAGTGTCTCTCGGTCTCTGCAATCCGGCCACCGTCCCTCGGGCACCCTCAGATCACTTGCCTCAACAACTGGGATTGTTTTCCCCTGTGTCTCCTCGTCTCCAAGGCAACCAAAAAACTAAACAAAACATCTCTCTGCATTACCAGTATTTGGTCACTAGATGGCTCCAAATACTTAAACATAGCAATGTCCATAGACGTTGTATTAAAGTCAATATACAAGAATGTCAGCGCTACACTTATATTTAACAATGTGACCGTTGTTATCAACCTAGTTGAGATTTGAAAATGACTGTTACATGGCTAAAAGAAGCATTCTTATCATTGTATTAACACTTTGTGACTCAGGTCTAATGTCTTTATTATTTTTATTAATCACTCTCAAAACAAGTATGCAGATCAAGGGCTGAATGCTTGTTCCAAGACTTAAAGGGTCACTAAAGGATTTTTTTTTAAGCTAAATAGCTTCCTTTACCTTACTGCAGTCCTGGTTTCATGTCCTCATTGCTCGTTTTTGCTCTGATGTTGCTGTAAAACTGCTCTGTTCTGGACACTTCCTGGTTGTCTGGCTCCGTATGAAAAAAGTCATGGGAGAGTTTAGTTTCATTTTCCTAGCCATGACTCTCTATGGCACTGTCCAGCACAGAGGCATAAAATAACATGCAAAGACTAAACTACTTTCAGTTTCGTTTTTGCATCTAAGAGGCACATTATATGATTGATTTTTATCTATTTTTAATCGTTTTTAAAAGGAATCAGTTAACTATTATGTCTCTTTACCCTGTAAACAGTCATTTCAGCAAAAAAATTGTTTTCCTTTAGTGATCCTTTAAGCTGGTCTTCAACAAAGCAATTTTCTTTCTTACCCGTGGTCGCAGGAAAGAAAAATCGATTGATTCCCCCATCAACACAGTCAGTGTTGATGGGGGAATCCATTATGCGGAGCCATTGTGTTCTCCCGGTAGGGGGAGCTGTCCTCACCGGGAGAACACAGTCATTACTGCTAGCGGCTGTAAAAGCTGCTAGCAATAATCCCATGTAAAATTTGACAGCAGGGGTAGGCAACCTGTGGCACCCCAGCTGTTGCAGAACTACAAGTCCCATCATGCCTCTGGGAGTAATTGTAACTGCCAACCCCATCATGCCTCTGGGAGTAATTGTAAATGCCAACCTTGCAATGCCTCATGGGAAATGTAGTTCCACAACAGCTGGAGCACCACAAGTTGTCTACCCCTGTTCTCGTTTCCAATAGTTTTTTATTAAATTTTTCAAGACAAAAAAAAGAGAAAAAAAAAAAAATAGGGTGTACAGAAATAAAAAAGAGAGGGGGAGGGGGAGAAACAATCATAGCCTCTATTCGGAGGACTAGCATAGATACAAATGTTTGCAGGTCCCAAGCAAATCATTAACTCAACTTTTAATACTCTTACTGCAATCATCTATCAGGACGGATAACTTAGACCCTGCCCCGGGTCTGTCATTTGAGGCACTATCTAGACCCATGGGGTCAACAAGTAACAGTCAGTTAAAGCTGATTCAATATATTAACCATGGGAAACAGCCTTATAAATGTATAAAAAGGAGAGGGAAGAGAAGTAAGCAAGATAAAGAGGAAAAGGAGGGAAAAGAAGAAAAGAGAAGAAGAAAGGGAAAGAAAAAAAAAAAAAAAAAAAAGGGAGGATGGTGCATCCCTACCCCGGCGGCGAGAGGGAGATATCAGAATAATATAAACCCGTTCATTGGCACAGATCAATGTACCGTCGTGAGATAAGAGATCCAAGGGTCCCACACCTTGTCAAAAAACGCTACTCTGTCGTTCAGGATGGCTGACATCCTCTCGTTCACCATAATCCAAGACAATTTAGACTTAAGTAGACAAAATGGGACAGTGGGGGACCTCCAAGACTTGGCAATGGTTATTCTAGCTGCCACAAAGATAAAAGCTATCAGTTTTCTCAAGTGTTTTGTTGTTCCCTCCACCGGGCGTCCCAGCAGTGCATGGAGAGGCGACTTAACAAGATTCACCTGGGTTAGAGAGTAGATAAAATTATAAGTGCGTATCCAAAAACGTCTCACCCTTTGGCACGTCCACCAAATGTGGTACATAGTACCATCCGCACTGCACCCCCTGAAGCACTGCGGAGACGCCCCCGGGACAAAGCTAGCAATACGTGCAGGTACCATATACCAACGCAATAGTACTTTATAATTAGCCTCTATTATAGAGGTGTTGATATATGACTTAGAGGCTCCCTGGATCAGCTTACTCCAGTCCGCCATGTCCAGTTCCATACCAATATCCTGTTCCCACTTAGTCATATAGGCCATTTTTTGGGTACCAGAAGACAGCAGTCCATAAATCAATGATATGTGACCAGAGTGTTTGTCAAAGGTTCTGCAGAGTTGTTCCATAGCCGTAGATGTAGTAAGATCAGAAGTGCGATTTAAAGACTCCAGAAAATGCGCAATTTGAGCATATCTAAAGTATTCAGAGTTCGGAAGACCGTTTTTGACAAAGCCCCCTTATGATCGCACAGATCTGCTATCCTCAATAAACCCTTATTGGTCCACCAGGAGAAGTCCTGGGGACGGAGACCCGGGGTGAACAGGGGATTGTGAAATAAGGGCGCCATCGGAGTGTGTGGCGACTTGAATCTGTAAGTTTTTGACAAGCGATCCCAGAGGCCCAGGGAAAACGATAACGACGGGCACATCATAGATGGTCTATCCCGTCCCCTCAGCCACATAAGGTGGCTGACCTCTCTGTCTGGGTTCAGAGAGGACTCCAACCCCATCCAGAGCGGCTTGGACCGACCAGTATGAAATCGGATCAACTGGGCCAGTTGAGCTGAATGGAAATATTTTAGAAGGTCCGGCATACCTAAACCGCCGCCCGATTTCGGAGAGTATAGTGTCTTCTTGTTCACCCTAGGCCTCTTATGGTCCCATATGTACTCGAGTAATTTAGCCTGAAACCTCTTGAGGTCCGCCCCAACTACAGCTATTGGGAGGGCCCTGAAAAGGTATAACACCTTTGGTAAAATGGTCATCTTGACCGAATACAGCCTGCCGAACCACGACGGGGGTTTGTTTGACCACCTTTGAAGGTCCTCCAGCAACTTTCGAAACAATGGGGGATAGTTCTTCTGATACAACGTAGTAAGGGTTGGAGTTAAGTAAATACCCAGATAAGGGAGTGCCTCTTCCTGCCAGCTAAAAGAGTAGTGTCCGCGCAAAGCACGAACTACATGGGGTTGTAAAGAAATGCCAAGAGCCTGGGATTTGGAATGATTGACCCGTAAACCTGTAAATGCCGCAAAATGTCCCAGCACCGCGTTTAGAGTAGGCAGTGAGGAGACCGGGGAGGAGAGGAGCATCAACATGTCGTCCGCGAACAGCGCACATTTGTGCTCCCGCCCTCCACAACTAACCCCTAATATGTCAGGATGTATTCTAATCTTGGTCGCCAAGGGCTCCAAAGCCAGGATGAACAACAAAGGAGATAGCGGGCAACCTTGTCGGGTACCCCTATTTATAGAAATGTCCCGAGACTTATAGCCCTTGACCAGCAGGTTTGCAATAGGGGCGCTGTATATTGTTTGGAGTGTTGTCAGGAATCTTGCACCAAACCCGTATCGTCCTAGTATAAAAAAAAGATAGTCCCAAGACAGGGAATCAAACGCTTTTTGCAGGTCTAACGAGAGCAGTAGAGCTCCCCTCCGTCCGCCGCCATCCCAACCCGAATTTATCGCGGATATGATGTCAATGATTCTCCTAGTCTGATCTGGGGCCTGTCTGTGTGGTACAAACCCCACCTGGTCCGGATGGATATATCGAGCTAGAAACGAGTTCACACGAGTGGCCAGTATTTTTGTCAGTAATTTAAGATCCACATTGATCAGTGAAATTGGGCGATAATTTGTGCAATCACTATGATCTTTATTAGGCTTAGGGATGACATGTATGAACGCCCTATTCTCCTGTGACGGGAGAGGGAGCCCTTTTCGCAACCCATTGAAAAAGGCACAAAGGCGCGGTGCTAGGATTTCAGTATATTTACGGTAATAGTGTCCAGTAAACCCATCCGGACCAGGCGATTTAGAAGGGTTCAGGGATTTAATGGCCGCCACAGTTTCCTCTATAGTAAATTCTTCCTCCATTAGATCCACATGGTCTTTGGTTAACTTGGGGATGGGTATATCTCGCAAAAATGCCTCTGCCTGATTTTGATTAAAATCACCCGAAGATTTATATAGTTTGGAGAAAAACGACGAAAACTCTTGAAGTATTTTGTGGGGGTTCTGGGTGACTTGGCCAGTCCCGAGACGTAATTTAGGGAGAGCGGGATTAAACGGCCTAGGTGTTAGTTTTCTTGCCAGCAATTTATTCGGTTTGTCCCCCAAGGAGTAAAATCTATGGCGCGACCACCTTAGATATTTCTCCGCCTTCGTAGTAAGACTCAAATTCAGAGCTGTACGCGCTTCATCGATTTGAGATCTAAAATCGAGGTGTGGGTTAGATTTTTGCTCACGCAAGATGCGCCGCAACTCTTCATCCTGTTGACATATCATGCGTTCACGCTCCCTCTTAACCTTAGTGGCAAGCTGTATAAACGTGCCCCGAATCGTGGCCTTATGGGCCGCCCATAGCGTCACTGGGGAGGAGACTGAAGAGAAATTTTCTCTAAAATAGTTTTGTATCGCCCGCTCAATTTCCCCCTCAAAGATCGGATCGTTAAGCAGTGACTCGTTCTGTAACGCCGTCAGCGTTACTTCCTCCTCATGGAGCGCAGACTTGTCACTTATGACAGTTGCGCTCCATTCAGATTCACGTCCGCGTCACTTCCGGTGCGCGGACGTCTGCGCTCCACGTTGGAACGCGGAAGTGCGTTCCAACGTGCGGCGCTCAGCTCAGCCACTGCCCGGGCTATTTAAACTCCCGGGGATGGCGGCAGGGTGTTCGGATATTCCTGTTGGACCCTGCCGCCATCTGGGAAACTCTGGACAAGCTACAGACTCGCTGTAGCACCTCTCTCCACAACTTACTCCTCCAAAGTCTCCTGTGTTTCACTATCCTGCTGGATACCATCACCACCTGTGCGGACTCCCTGGTATAGACTACCTCCTGAACTGCAAGTATATTTAAATACCAAACTACTGCTGTATATAGATACCACCACCACCTGTGCAGACATTCCGGTACAGACTACCTCCTAAACCGCAAGTATACTTGAAACCAGCTATTACAATAACATTGATTCCTAGTATATTCCAGAACTGTGTCTCTTACCTTAGACTTGTTATTATATACTAGCACCAGATACAGCAGACATATTTCACTCTATTGGTACCAGTGTGGAGATATCCTACTAGTAATACTACTACCCTGATTGTTGAATTTACTTAGACAAAGACTTATACTTGTAGTATCCAGATTGTTCTCATTAGTTAAGCTTAAGAGGAATTAAGCTATTACTCTTGTGTTTTGTTCCATAGAGGATATGATGATATAACCCCAAACTCTTATTGTTCAGTGAGAGTGATCTGGTGGTTCATTTCTGATAAGCCTCTACAGCTGCGGTCTAATCTCATATAGAGTCCTCTCACTGTCAGGGTCATAACATAATATCCGAACCAAAAAAAGATAAAGGATATAATTACATATATCTTTTAAATGGATCCAGCTGACCTTGCAAATCATTTAGTTGCACTCTCTCAAAGAGTTGATAATCTTACTAACAACATGAATGAGTTACGTATGCAGAATGATGCTTTAAGAGATCAAAATCTGGCACAAGCCAGGCTAAGACCTGAACCAAAGGCCTGTTCACCGGAACCATTTTTTGGAGATAGAAAAAATTACAGACAATTCATTAGTTCATGTCGATTGATGTTTGAACTACAGCCACGTACTTATCATTCTGATAGGATAAAGATCCTTACATTAATTTCTTTTCTTAAAGGTGAGCCCAGGGTATGGGCTGACACCTATGTAGAAGAACACGGAGATCTCTTAGGAGATTTTGACACATTTCTTGATGAGATGTCTTTGTTATATGAAGATCCCAACAAACAGTTAACAGCTGAGAATTCAATCAGGAGTCTTAGACAGGGAAGGCGTCCTGTTGAAGATTTTATTTCAGAATTCAAATGTTGGTGCAGAGAAACTCAATGGTCTGATATTTCTCTCAGAAACCAGTTCCGTTTGGGTTTATCTGAAGCTATGAAGGATGAGTTAGCTCGTGTTGACCTACCCACTACTTTGGAAGATCTTATGCACCTCTCAGTCACTATTGATCGTCGCCTTCGCGAAAGAAAGACCGAACGTGCCACTACCTATTCTGTCACTCCCTTCAGGAGATCTAGATCACCTCCCAAAGATTCTCCAATGGATCTTAGTGTTATTAAAGGACCTTTAACCTCTGCAGAGAAACAGCGTCGCAGAGCTAACAATCTTTGCCTATATTGCTCTGCTCCTGACCACATCGTTTCCACCTGCCCTCTTCTCAAGAAGAATTCAGAAGGTAATTTCTCCCACATTAATAAATTAAATTCACCCGGAACCATATCTAATCATTATATTTTTGTTCCTCTCACCCTACAGTGGGATCAAGGAAAGATTTCCATTGAAGCAATGGTCGACAGCGGCGCATGTGGCAACTTCATTGACTCAAATGTTGTAAAAGCAAATAAAATTCCCAGTGTGTCAAAGCAGATTCCAGTGTCACTCACATTTATTGATGGATCTAACTCTTCTTTCGGTCCAGTTACATCTCAGACAGTTCCTTTAATAGTTTCTTGTGCCAATGGCCACACAGAGACTCTCAATTTTGATATTATTTCATCTCCAGTTTTTCCTATAGTTTTAGGTTTACCATGGTTGCATCTTCATCAGCCTACTATTCTTTGGCCCACAAGATCTCTTTCTTTACAGTCTACTTACTGTACAGAATTTTGTCATCCTCCATGTATCATCTCCTTCTCAGAGATTCATCCTACTAATTTACCAGATTACTTACAAGATTTTGCTGATGTGTTCAGTAAGACTAACGCGGAGAAACTCCCTCCACATAGGATTTACGATTGTCCTATTGACTTAATTCCTGACAGTCCTATCCCTACTGCTCGGATCTACCCCCTTTCTCAACCAGAGCTTATACACCTAAAAGATTACTTGGATGAGAACCTTAAAAAAGGATTTATAAGGCCCTCTACTTCTTCTGCCAGTGCAGCTCTATTTTTTGTAAAAAATAAGGATGGATCACTTCGACCGATAATAGATTATCGATCCCTCAATAACATCACAGTAAAGAATAGATATCCATTACCACTCATTCCAGAGCTTATTGAAAGGTTACAGACAGCTAGGATCTACACAAAGCTGGACCTTAGAGGTGCTTATAATCTTATAAGGATTCGCTCTGGAGATGAGTGGAAAACTGCTTTTAAAACTCGATACGGGCTTTTCGAGTACTGTGTAATGCCTTTCGGTTTATGTAATGCCCCGGCAACTTTTCAGTGGTTTATTAACGATATTTTTCATGATCTGCTTGACATTTGTGTTGTTATCTACTTAGATGACATATTAATTTATTCTGATACTCTCGAGGAACATCACAAACATGTGCGTTGGATTCTGGAGAGACTCAGAATTCACTCTCTATATGCAAAACTTGAGAAGTGCGTCTTCAGTCAGACTACTATCTCCTTTCTTGGTTATCAGATCACTCCAGATGGAGTTCAGATGGACCATACTAAAGTGGATTGCATTTTGTCTTGGCCTTCTCCCCAGACCAGAAAGGCCCTTCAGAGATTCCTTGGATTTTCTAATTATTATAGAAAATTCATTAAAAATTTCTCATCAATTGTGAGACCACTTACTAGTCTAACCAGTTCTAAGATACCTTTCATATGGTCCAAGGAAGCACAGAAATCATTTGAAACACTTAAGCTTAGTTACTCTTCAGCTCCCATTCTCCAACTCCCCAATCCAATGTTTCATTTTACGTTGGAAGTTGATGCTTCACATTTTGCCTTGGGTGCTGTACTTTCCCAACGACCCACATTATCACATCCACTACATCCTGTTGCCTTTTATTCCAGAACTTTATCACCAGCTGAAAAAAACTATCCGATTGGAGAAAAGGAACTGTTAGCAATAAAGGACGCTCTCGCAAACTGGAGACACCTTCTGGAGGGTTCTACACACCCTATCACTATCCTCACTGACCATCGTAATTTACAGCATCTCAAAACATGTAAAACTCTTTCTGCCCGTCAAGTCAGATGGAGTTTATTTTTTGATCGTTTTGATTTTGTCATCTCATACCTCCCCGGTACTCAAAATATCAAAGCAGATTCTCTATCTCGTATGAATGAAGATCAATCCATGGACATTCCACCACTTTCCATTATTCCTTCCAACCGAATTATTGGAACAACTTTGACATTCGATAAATTGCTCATTCAAACTCTTTCTAAAGATAAATCTCAACTCCCTAAAGGTCTACAACAGCAGTCTAATGGACTATTTACTTTCAACGACAAGATCTACGTTCCACCAAGTTTACAACTCACACTATTAAAACAACTCCACGATGCCCCACTTGCAGGTCATCCTGGTATTAGTAAAACCATTCTTTTACTGAAGAGAAGTTATTGGTGGCCCCATATGACAAAGACTGTTCATGACTATGTGAGTTCTTGCCACACTTGTGCAATCAACAAACATTCGAGGAAACCACCCTATGGGTTATTAACCTCCATCCCAATACCTGACAGACCTTGGGATGTTATATCCATGGATTTCATAGTAGACCTTCCTAGATCAAATGGATTTAACACCATCATGGTCACTGTTGACATATTAACCAAGATGGCCCACTTTGTACCTTTGAAAAAGTTACCTACTTCTCAAGAAACAGCAAGGGCTTTTTTATCTAATATTCTTAAATTGCATGGCCTTCCATCCCAAATCATTTCGGATCGTGGGTCACAGTTTATTTCCAAGTTTTGGAGAGCCCTTTGCCAAACCTTACAAATAGATCATCGTAGATCTACTGCTTATCATCCCCAAACAAATGGGCAAACGGAACGTGTTAACCAAACTCTTGAGCAATATTTGCGCTGTTATTGCACCCATCTTCAAGATGACTGGGTTGACTTACTTCCACATGCAGAGTTTGCATATAACAATGCTTCCAATTCATCTTCTCAGTTTTCACCCTTTTACGCAAATTATGGGTTTCATCCTAATAGTTTACCTTCTACTTTTTCTCCAAGTAATGTTCCGGCTGTTGAGAATTTCTTATCAACCATAAAAAACACTCTAAACACTCTTCGTTCTAATCTAAAGACTGCTCAAATTAGACAAAAGAAATATTACGACTCTCATAGAACAATATCACCTCCATACAAAATTGGAGATTTGGTATGGTTATCCACTCGGAATTTACGACTTAATATTCCTTCAAAAAAGCTTGGTCGTCAATATACAGGACCTTTCTCAATTTCTCATGTAATAAATAAAAATGCTGTTAGATTACTTCTACCTCCAGATTGGAAGATTCATCCATCTTTTCATGTTTCACTAATCAAGCCTTATAAATCTAACCCCTTTCCAAATAGAGATCCACAACCTCCTCCTCCAATTCAAGTTTTTGGTGAAACTGAATATCAGGTAGAGAAGATTCTTGATTCTAGGAAAAGAGGATCCTCTATTCAATATTTGATTCGTTGGAAAGGCTATTCTCCCACAGATGATTCCTGGGAATGTTCTTCAAATATTCATGCTCCTCGGCTCATTAAGCAGTTTCATCATAAATATCCTGATAAACCATGTCTCACTGGGCGCTCCGGAGGTGCCCCCTTGAGGAGGGGGGTATGTAACGCCGTCAGCGTTACTTCCTCCTCATGGAGCGCAGACTTGTCACTTATGACAGTTGCGCTCCATTCAGATTCACGTCCGCGTCACTTCCGGTGCGCGGACGTCTGCGCTCCACGTTGGAACGCGGAAGTGCGTTCCAACGTGCGGCGCTCAGCTCAGCCACTGCCCGGGCTATTTAAACTCCCGGGGATGGCGGCAGGGTGTTCGGATATTCCTGTTGGACCCTGCCGCCATCTGGGAAACTCTGGACAAGCTACAGACTCGCTGTAGCACCTCTCTCCACAACTTACTCCTCCAAAGTCTCCTGTGTTTCACTATCCTGCTGGATACCATCACCACCTGTGCGGACTCCCTGGTATAGACTACCTCCTGAACTGCAAGTATATTTAAATACCAAACTACTGCTGTATATAGATACCACCACCACCTGTGCAGACATTCCGGTACAGACTACCTCCTAAACCGCAAGTATACTTGAAACCAGCTATTACAATAACATTGATTCCTAGTATATTCCAGAACTGTGTCTCTTACCTTAGACTTGTTATTATATACTAGCACCAGATACAGCAGACATATTTCACTCTATTGGTACCAGTGTGGAGATATCCTACTAGTAATACTACTACCCTGATTGTTGAATTTACTTAGACAAAGACTTATACTTGTAGTATCCAGATTGTTCTCATTAGTTAAGCTTAAGAGGAATTAAGCTATTACTCTTGTGTTTTGTTCCATAGAGGATATGATGATATAACCCCAAACTCTTATTGTTCAGTGAGAGTGATCTGGTGGTTCATTTCTGATAAGCCTCTACAGCTGCGGTCTAATCTCATATAGAGTCCTCTCACTGTCAGGGTCATAACACGTTCATACGCCACGATGGTGGGCTTGATTTAGCCCAAAGATCAGTTAGCACTACTTGAACCGAAGAATGATCCGACCATGCTATTGGGAGTATCTTTGCAGACGAGACAAACGAAAGCAGGGGAGAGAACGTGAACACATGGTCTATGCGTGAATATGTCCTGTGTACATAAGAGTAGTGTGTAAAGTCCCTATCAGTTGGGTGAGCATCCCTCCATACATCTATCAGGTCGTAACTATGTAGAAGACGCGCCAGTGCCCCACTCAATCTAGAGGCGTGTTTTAAAATCCCCTTCTCAGAGTTCGATTTATCAAGAACCCGATCTAGCGACGTGTTGCTATCACCCCCCAGGATCACATGGCCCGCCACATGGGGCATTATGGTCTCCAGCATGGTGTGAAAGAAAGTTAGTTGACCCGTATTAGGAGCATAGTACGACAGGAAGGTGACCTCGCTCTCGTTAATTTTCCCCACCACCATGACATATCTACCCTCCTTATCTCTAAGTACAGTGGTAGGCGTGAATGGGACCTTCTTGGCAAAACAAATAGCAACCCCTCGTTTCTTATCAGGGCCATTAGACGAATACACCGTTGTGTATCTCGCATTTAAATATCTAGGGGCAGAAGTCTTTGAAAAATGTGTCTCCTGTAGGAGCAAAATATCCACCCCCATCTTGTGATATTGCTGGAAGGCCTTCGCTCTTTTAGTGGGGGAATTGATACCCTGCACATTATGTGTAAGAATGGTGTATTTGACAGGCGGCCCGTCAGCCATGGTGATTCGGCAGTCTGTACTCACGGTTTTGAAGCTTCGAGGACTCAGGCCCGATACGTCCCGGGCATTGTAGTTGTATCTCATTTCGGGAGGGGGATGCACCAACAGAGAAGTGAACTCGAGAAAAGAAGAGAAAGATCAGGTTATAGAGGAAAAGACATAGAAAAAACCGGCATGTATTCATCTTATCACAGGCTATCTTAAACCGGTTTAATAACATTTGTGTCCGGGAGAAAAACCAGAGAAAAAAAAAATGAACAAAAACATCCAAATAATCAAAAAGAATGGAAAGGAGGGGGAAAAAAATATTTCCCCCCTCCCCTCCATTGACACACCGTTAATCAGCGTGTATTCGGGGGGTGTAAAAACACCCATCAACTTGGGTGAAGTTACCTCTACTCGGAGAGGAGAGACAAGTTCACAAAACGTGGCATGCGATACCACCTCGGCCCTTTGTATACTCCAATCTAGACGGACAGGTGGCACCAGTCAGTCAAACTAGATATCTCCTATAGGAGGAAGTAAAAACAGAAAAATAAAATAAAAATAAAAATTTGTAATTCCCATTCGGGATCAGATCCTCTCTAAGTATAAACAGTGTGCATAATTATATCTGCATAGAAAAATACAAAATTAACTAGAGGATAAGCATGAATAGCATGAAAACCATACGTCCTTAACTTTTGTAACCCTCACTGTGGGAGGGATTCATCCCGCAAACCTATAAAGGGCAAAACGGGACAACAGGAAGAATAGAATTAGACACCAACTATGCCCAAAATTCAAGTGTTCAAGGGGGGCTTTCTGGCTCTAGAACGGCCCTGCTGGGACCATAATGGGGAGATCGGCCCATCCCCCCTTCCAGACGCGCTGGTGGGAGTCTGGGGATCCAGGGATATCAGTCCCAATTCTTGGAGCAGCGCCTCCCCCGATTGGAACGAGTTGAAAGAATGGGATCTACCCTTGTATGAAAACGACAGTTTGAACGGGAATGACCATCGGTACTTGATATGGCGATTGATGAGATGACTCAAGAGGGGTTTAAGTGTTCTTCTCTTCTGAATTGTTGATTGAGAGATGTCCGCAAAGATCTGAACCGGATGTTCCATGAGCGTAACATTACCCATCTGCCTGGCCTCCAACATCACTCTCTCCTTGATCCTGTAGTAGTGTGGTTTAACTATGACATCGCGTGGTAGGCCATCAGGCCTGGGGGCCGTCAGGGCGCGGTGCACTCTGTCCAGTTCTAACTGATGAGGCAAGATATCTGGGATCAATTGCGTCATCAAGGCGTGGATAGTGTCCTCTAAGTTTACCACAGTTTCCGGGAGACCCCGCACCCGGAAATTGTATCTCCGGGATCTGTTCTCTAAATCTTCAATTTTTGCGTTAGCATCATCTAATTGATCTTGTAACGAAGTGATCATCTTAGAGTTTTGATTAACCCGCTTGACTGTACCATCCATTTTGGTTTCAATGCTATCCAACCTCACTCCAATGTCCTGAAAGTCAGACTTTATCCCTGAAGTTATCATTGTGCAGGCTTTTGTTAATTCCTGTTGTAAAAGGGCTGAAAACTTGGCCAGGAGCACCGCGTCCCCAGAGTATGATGAAGCCTGAGCAGGGGCTAAGGGCAGTGAATGACCAGTACTATCCTGGCTGAATGATAGCTCAGCGAGTTCAGCCATCTGTCTGTCCGTGGACGAAGCAGGGGAGTCAGCAAACACTAACAGTGTTCTATTAGGGGAGTCTAGCAAGGGAGAATGAGTAGGCACATTGTCCATATCTGAGCATGGGGAGGGAGTTCCATCCTGGGACTGTGAGGAAAAAGGATCCCTGTGAACCACAGCCTGCACTGAAATCATATTCCCAGGGCCATGTAGAGCAGTCTCTAGATCCTGGCCTCTCCCTGCTGGCGTGTCACTGCTTCCCAGCGCCATTTTAGGCAGGGAGGCCTGTTGCATGGGGGAACCACCTCCCCTTCCAGCTGCCGATTCCTGCTGTAGCAGTGTCTGTCCCCAGGGAGAATGCATCTGGGAATGAGGGCCTTTCGGGCTCAAGCCTCCCCCTCCCTGCCTCACCTCCTTGTCCAGAAGATCCGGCTGCGCCCGGGAGCTGCCACGTGAGACGTTCCCCTTGCTCGGCGCCATCTTAGCTTGTGGGGATTGCTGCAGGGCCTGTGAGGATCGCGTCTTGCGGGTCTGCTGGGAGGGACGGCGCTGGCTGTGCTTGTTACCGGCTGTCCTCCGCTGCATGATCCGATCCCCTCAAGGTAGGTGCTGGTTAGGAAACAATCCGCCCGTCCGATCGCTAATTGTAGCAGGTAAGGGCCGAGGCTTGTGCGGAGCTCGATCAGCTCATGACCGTCCTCGGCGCCGCGCGCATGCGCACTGTCTACCCCTGTTCTACAGGCTGGTTGTACCTAAGTTGATTGATTGCTCAACTTGGGTAAATGTAGCCTGCCCCTACATGGTTTGAATCTTGGCTGGTCCCTGCTGAATCGGCCGAGATTTGAACCATCTATGGCCGTATTTAGAAAGCGTTAAAGCCAGGGACAGCCAGGCAATGTCTCTTTTCAGAATTATCAGCCAATAAATGTATCTCTGTAAAGGTTTCCTTTAAACATCTCTTAGTAGTTAATGCAATTCAGTAACACTACAGTATATATCTGCTGCCTCTAGCTTATTAGCTGGAAAAGATCAATCAATCTAGCAGTTCAGGGATGTGCTCACTAAAAGCTTTGTAAAGACAAAATCTGTCTCGCTTCCCCAAGGATTTAGGGCAAGGCCACAGTTAGTTCAGATGTGGCAAACCTTAGAAAGCATCAGATAGATATTTGGCACAGCCAAGACCTTCCCAAAGGAAATTAGAAAACACATTTCTTACAATGGAGTCTATATTTATAGTCTGTGTGATGACCTCCTAGTAATGGATGTTATTATTCATAAAATATTCAACTGGAATTGATTTTTCTATTTGCCTTCATGGTAGATGGATATTTTGAGGAGCAGATTATTCTCCAAATGCTTTGCAAAAGCAAATAGATCTGTAGAGAAATAAAAAAAAAAAAATTGTCTTATTAATGTAGAGAATCAAATACAAGAAATATATATAGAAACATTATTTATTACTGAGGACATAAAACAGTGTTCAAATGCTAACCACAGATGGGCAGATGTGTTTCTGAGCAGAGAGGTATCTGGCATCTACTGCCTTGTTGAGTTATGCCACTGTTTTTCATTAAAGCGGTTGTATGCACCGCATACTAGCTCATTATGAAATACTAACCTCGGAACGAGGTAAAGAGAACTTACCTGGTCCACGCCGAGCGAGATATCATCTTGCCTGGCGTGTCTTCCGGGTATCGCCGCTCAAGCGCTGTGATTGGCTGGATCGGCGATGTCGTCACTCCCGCGCATGCGCGTGGGAGATTTCATTCCGACAAGGTCCGGAAGGTGCCGGCCCTTTCGCCGAGGATCCCCCCTGCGCATGCGCCGCTGCAATCAGCGGCGCATTGCGAGGAGAATATCTCCTAAACCATACAGGTTTAGGAGATATTCTTTATACCTACAGGTAAGCCTTATTATAGGCTGCACAATTTCTTTTGCCCGCTAGATGGCGCTGCCATTGCGGCCGGCCTAGATTATGTAAATGAGGGACTACGCTGATTCCCGACGATTTACGAGCGTACGCCGGGCCTACACCGTCGAGTTACGTCGTTTCCGTATGCGATAGGCCGCCTAAAGTTAGTCCACCTATGAGGTGGAATAACAATGTTAAGTATGGCCGCCGTTCCCGCCGCGAGGTTCGATTTTTTACGTTGTTTGCGCAAGTCGTCCGCAAATCGGGATTTACGTCGTTTACGTACGCGTCGAAATCAATAGGCCCGTACGGCCTACTTAGCCGCAATGCGCACTGGGAAATGTAGTCGCCCGGCGCATGCGCAGTGTAAAAAACTTAAAAAAACGTGAATTAGGCGCGCTTACGCCGGCTCGTTTTAGGCTAAAATCACTTTTAACCAAAATAATTTAAGGCGGTGTAGCCTAAAAAAAGTAGGCTAGGCCGTCCTAATTTTAGGCGCCCGTACGTGAATCTACCCCTAAATATCCCCCACTGGTCTTATCCTTGCAAATTGTTGTATGACCACTTAGGCCTCATGCACACTGGACGTTTTTACAGCTGCTGTTTTTAGCTTTGGAAATTTTCTTCTGCAGCCAGTAAACTCCCCAGCATGTTATCCTACAGTATAAAGGAACGAAAAAATGTTTGGACAGCCGCACTCCAAGAAAAACGTATTTTGTTGCCTTTATTTGTAAAATAGGATAAAAGCACTACAAGCCACAGCAAGGAAATAGGACACACAGCTGACGCGTTTCACACTAGTACTTAGTGCTTTGTCAGCTATGAGTAGTAAGGGCTCGTTCACACCAGAAGGTGTGTCTGTGCACTTGCGCTCTTTTGCACATTCCCATACAGCGGGTTTTTTGCGCAGCCTATTCATTTTAATGGGATGTCCTATGCACATTAGAATCACAAAAAAGGTGACGGGATGATTTTTTAAATTGCGCCGCTCCTTACCACGTAGTTTTGGTGGGCACATTTACTAGATGCATGGGAGTGCAATTAGGAATGAATCGCATCTGCATGCATCTGCACAAGGTAGCACATTTTAATGCGGTGCTGGAAAATACAGGATGCATTCCCACATTGCACCTGGTGTGAATAAGCCCTATATAGAAATCAAGTCAATGGTCTTTACTTTAACATGCAGGAAATTAAGGGCTATAGGCATGTTGGATAAAGCCCTACTCTGGGATCAGCACTCACCCCCCAATCATCAACCCTATAGAGGCCCCTACCGTGTATGTTTTGCTATATAAGAGCCCTTTCACACTGGTGCGTTTTTGCTGCATTTTTGCGGTAAAAATAGCGATATTAAAATGCTCATAAAACGCTCCAAAAACGCCCCCCTCCATTGAAATGAATTGAAAACGCGGTAAAATCGCTGTGTTTTACCGCTATTTTAATGCTTCGCTATAGGCGTTTCCAGGGCTCTTATTGTTTTTTTTTTTTTTTTTTTTACGTACATTGTTCATATGTCTTCCGGTCAGTCACATTACAAGCTGGGTCTTCTTCTTTTTCACGTCTTTCCTGGCCTCAAGGGAGTCCTCTGTTGATGCTCAGAGCAGTGATGATGTCAGCAGCGCTATCTGTACAAAGGGTGCTGCCCCTCAGGGGACAAGGTCATGACATGCATTTAATAATATGTGGTCCAGGTTGAATGATGCTGGGCATTTGAGGGCATCTAGTGGTGGAATAGAAGAACTGCAGGGAACAGCTCCAGATTAAAGGTATGTATTACAGACTACGATATTTTTATCATTAACTATGCCAAGGGGGCATAAAAAAACACAAAAAAGTATCCAGACTGGGGCTTTGTTCGTTTTGACAAATATGGTGAAGTAGTAGTGTGTGTGTGTGTGTGTGCTGGTTATTCCACCTGCAATTCTCCCATAGCAGCCTTCAAAAAAGATTATAATAACAGGTCTCAAAACTGCTAGTGCTGTTTATGGCCCATTCACACTAGAGCAGTGACTGGCATTTTTCCAAACAGAACACCAGTCATTGCTCGGGAACATACAATTGTTTTCTTTTTGCCTTGTTCTCACTACAGCGCAGCCCGGAGGTGCAGTACAGTGAGGTGCAATATAATGCAGACATGCTGCATTTTATTGCACCTCATTGGATGTCACCACATGTCTCCGCAGAGAAGCGCATTGCACAGTGCTGCTGTGCGGTCATATGAATGAAATGTCACTTTGTGCACTTTAAATGAAGTTAGCACATCACTACAGCCCACTGCAGCTGCCTGCACACTAAATCACTTGGATTTAGTGTGTGGAGCTGTCATTAGGTACTGTTCACATCACCTTGTTGCAGTAAAGTGTGTGACTCCAATGTGAGACTATGGTAAATATGTTGGTGAGATGCAGTGCGATTCATACCTCAGCACACCTCCTGATGAACATGCATTGCAGTACAGTGCAGCAAACATTACAATGCAGTGCACTGCCCAAAAATGGTGAATGCTCAATAGTGTCCATTCCAGGCGTTTTAACCTGAGAACTTCTCTAAACTCAGCTTAGAGATGGAGAGAGCACACACTGTGCACCTACACAGTTTGAATGGCAAGGAGCAGCCCCTTCGGAGCTCACTAGCAGAAGGAGAGAGTCAATGTCAGAGACTGGTGAGAAGTTATGCAAAATTCCTACAATAAGTATTTTCTGCTAAAGGGGGCAATACCAGCTTTTGATGTCTAGAGTGTACCTACTTTTTTCACAGTACACTATTAAATCTGTTAATATATTTGTTGAATAAATGGATAAAAGGCAAATATTCTTATTCAAGGATATCACCTTTATCTTTAGACACCAGGGTCAGGACAAATGGGGCAGAAGGGGTGGCTGCCCTGGATGCAGCGTGTATTGTAGGGATGGGGGCGCCACAAGTTACTTCTACTATAAGGCTACAGGAGAAGTGACAGTGGCATCAATAATTCTGTCAGCCCAGCGCTGGAAGCAGCAAGGAGTGGAGAAGAGAGCTGAGAGAAGGTGCAGGCTGTGCTCTCCCCTCCACCCCCTCCTCAGCTCGCACATAATGAAGTGGGGGTAATTTGGCATCTTTGCCCTGGGCACTGGATTATCTTGTCCCAGCACTGGTCGACACTGTCTAAAATAAACATCTAGGGCCAGATTCTCGTAAATCTGCGTATCTTTGCGCGGGCGTAACGTATCCGATTTACGTTACGCCTCCGCAACTTAGACGGGCAAGTGCTGTATTCTCAAAGCACTTGCTCCGTAAGTTGCGACGGCGTATCGTAAATCGGCGGGCTTAAGCCCGCATAATTCAAATTAGGAACAGGGGGCGTGTGTTATGTAAAATAACCATGACCCGACGTGATTGACGTTTTTCACGAACGGCGCATGCGCCGTCCGTGGAAATCTCCCAGTGTGCATTGCTCCTAATACGCGGCAAGGACGTATTGGTTTTGACGTGAACGTAAATTACGTTCAGCCCCATTCACGGACGAGTTACGCAAACGACGTAAAATTTTCAAATTTCGTTGCGGGAACGATGGCCATACTTAACATTGGTATGCCACACTTTTGCCTCATATAGCAGGGGTAACTTTACGCCGGGAAAAGCCTAACGTAAACGGCGTAACTGTACTGCGTCGGCCGGGCGTACAATCGTGAATTCGCGTATCTAGCTGATTTACATATTTCGACTTGTGAATCAGGCCCACGCCCCTAGTGGCCAGCGTAAATATGCAGTTACGATCCGACAGCGTAAGAGACTTACGCCTGTCGGATCTAATAGAAATCTATGCGTAACTGATTCTAAGAATCAGGCGCATAGATATGACGGCACAACGCAGAGATACGACGGCGTATCTGGAGATACGCCGTCGTATCTCTTTTGAGAATCTGGCCCCTAATGTTCACCTGTTCTAATATGTTAAAAAAAAAAAAAATCAACAATTTCCTTGAGGTGTGTGATTTTCACATGGCAGTATATGGGTATCTGGAATCAATTTTTTTTTTATCCTTTTTTTTTTTTAATTAGTTAACTGGAATCTTTAGAGAAGAGATATCAAATCACCTGGGAAATGTGGGTTTTAACTGTAAAGATCGGCAACTCTTCATCTACACAGAGTAGTGCTCATCTCTCAGACCTTCTTCATAACAAGAAGTATGTAAAGAATTTGTCTGCTCAATGATTCTTTTGCAGGCTGTTCTACTACTGGATGTGTATCCAACAAAGGGTGGATGCCATTATAAACTGGTGAAGTTCAAGGGAGCGGGCCAGTAAAATAGATTAGAAGCATCTGCCACTTAGGGCCTATTCACACCTATGCATTACCACAATGCTCATCACTGCTCGGGGAGTTCAAGTGTCATTGACTGTGAATAGCTATTTAAAACAGTTGCTGGAGATGTGATATTTTCCTGAGCCTCTTTACTGGTTATCACTTATACTCTCTGCACTCAGTGCAACTGAATGTGTGACTACAAAAGGATATATATATATATATATATATATATATATATATATATATATATATATATATATACACACACACACGAGAGAGAGAGAGAGAGAGAGAGAGAGAGAGAGAGAGAGAGAGAGAGAGA
This sequence comes from Rana temporaria, assembly GCF_905171775.1. Lineage (NCBI taxonomy): Eukaryota > Metazoa > Chordata > Amphibia > Anura > Ranidae > Rana > Rana temporaria. The sequence continues at coordinate 337,184,124 of NC_053489.1, read as the reverse complement.
GAGAGAGAGAGAGAGAGATTATATATATATATCTATATATAGATAAATATATGTGTATATAGAGAGATTTTATATATATCTATATATATAGATAAATATATGTGTGTATATATATATATATATATATATATATATATATATATATATGTAGCACCCTGGTTTTTAGGCAGGGTTGCTCCTAAATTTACCTTTGCCCTTTGTAATTGCTGCACTTCTGTCTTTTGCCACTAGGTGGCCGGCACTTAGTGGCCTTAGATAAGACAAGGGCTATGCAAGGTCAGATTATTAGGTGGATTCAGAAAGACTTAGGCTGGGGTATCAGTAGATACGCCAGCCTAAGTCTGAATCTGCGCCGGCGCAAACTTAAGCGTATTCTGGTAACCAGATACGCTTAAATTAGGCTCAGATACGAGCGGCGTAAGTGTCTTACACCGTCGTATCCTAAAGTGTACTTTTTAGGCTGACGGCTAGGTGGCGCTTCCATTGCGGTCGGCCTAGAATATGTAAATGAGTAGATACGCTTATTCACGAACGTACGCTTGCCCGACGCAGTAAAGATACGCCGTTTACGTAACGCACTTTCAGGCCTAAAGTTATTCCATCAAATAGCTGGAATAGTAATGTTAAGTATGGCCGTTGTTCCCGCGTCAAAATTTGAAAATTTTACGTTGTTTGCGTAAGTCGTCCGTGAATAGGGCTGGACGTAATTTACGTCCACGTTGAAACCAATACGACCGTGCGGCGTACTTTGCCGCAATGCACACTGGGATATGTACACGGACAGCACATGCGCCGTTCGTAAAATATGTCAATCACATCAGGTCACCCCTTATTAACATAACACACGCCCCCTCAGCCAAATTTGAATTAGCCGCGCTTACGCCCGCCCGATTTACGCTACGCCGCCGTAACTTAGCAGGCAAGTACTTTGTGAATCATGTACTTGCCTCGCTAACTAGCGGCGGCGTAGTGTAAACACGATACACTACGCCGCCGCAAAGTTAGGGCGGTCTTTGTGAATCTAGCTATATGAGTACAGTTGTGCTCAAAAGTTTGCATACCCTGGCAGAAATTGTGACATTTTGGCATTAATATTAAAAATTTGACTGATCATGCCAAAAAACTGTATTTTATTTAAGGATAGAAATCACATGAAGTCATTTATTATCACATTGTTTTTTGGATACTTTTTAAATCATAATGATAACAGAAATCACCCAAATGGCCCTGATAAAAAGTTTACATACCTTGGAATGTTTGGCCTTGGTACAGACACAGAAGGTGACACACACAGGTTAAAATGACAATTAAAGGTTCATTTAACACATTTGTGGCTTTTTAAATCGCAATTAGAGTTTGTGTATAACTAGTCAATAAGTTTTCTAGCTCTTTCATGGATGCACTAAGCAAGCTAGATACTGAGCTAGGAGGAGGTAGAAAAGAACAGTCAAAAGTCCTGCATAACAAGGTAATAAAACTTTACAAAGCTAGAAAGGGATATAAAAAGATATCCAAATCCTTGAATATGCCAGTAAGTACTGTTTCTATCACTTAATAAAAAGTGGAAAATTTGGGAATCGCTTGATACCAAGCCAAGGTCAGGTAGATCAAGAAAATTTTCAGCCACAACTGCCACGGGAACTGTTTGGGATCAGTGCCGGCCTTAGGTGTTCAGGCGCCCTGTGCAAGCTAGTCCTGTGGCACTCCCCCCCCATCTTCACCCCTTGCCCCCTGGTCACCTAAACATACACAAAGAGGATCCCTTTACATTACACAGCACCCTGCATCACTGAACCCCTTTACATTACACAGCACCCTGCATCACTGGACCCCTTTACATTACACAGCACCCTGCATCACTGGACCCCTTTACATTACACAGCACCCTGCATCACTGGACCCCTTTACATTACACAGCACCCTGCATCACTGGACCCCTTTACATTACACAGCACTCTGCATCACTGGACCCCTTTACATTACACAGCACCCTGCATCACTGGACCCCTTTACATTACACAGAACCCTGCAGCTCTGGACCCCCTGCATGTTACACAGACCCCCTTCAATGCAGATCCCCCCATTCAGAGTAGCCCCCCCCCCCCCCTTTGCCGGTCTGACACCCCCCTCAGTGTCTGGTACGCCCCTAAACCCCCCTAGTACGCCTCTGGATGGCCGCACGGTGCCCCTGTTGCCCATGGCGCCCTGTGCGACCGCACAGCTCGCACACCCCAAAGGCCGGCCCTGTTTGGGATACAAAGAAAGACCCACAGGTAACCTCAGGAGAAATACAGGACACACATGGATGCATTAAAGGTTCATTTCCCACATTTGTGGCTTTTTAAATCACAATTAGTGTCTGTATAAATAGTCAATGAGTTTGTTAGCTCTCACATGGATGCATTAAGCAGGCTAGACACTGAGCCATGAAAACTGTGATAATAAATGGCTTCATGTGATCACTATCATTAAATAAAAGACAGTTTTTTTGGCATGATCAGTCATATTTTCAATATTAATGCCAAAATGTCACAATTTCTGCCAGGGTATGCAAACTCTTGAGCACAATTGTAAATGGGGTGTCTCAGCCAATGGGCAGGGGTTTTCTTAAATCCCTTGGCCTGCTGTGAGAGCCTATATATTTGGGTGGAGTCAGGTGATCAGTGTTCTGGACAGCTTTCTGGGCGAACGTGTGTTGTACTTCCCGGGCTGCTAGGCTGGAGTTTGGGCCTATCCGGGACACATTTGGCTGCCAGGCTGTCTGAGGAATTGGGATTGCAGTCCAACCAGTAGTGACGGTTCTGCCGGCCGGAGAACATGTTGTGGTCGGAGGTAGAGGGGAAGCTGTTGCCACTAAGGGACCATCTATCTTCTTACCAGGGACCACAGTGAGTAGCTGAAGCAAGTACTGGAGCAGTATTCTCACCAACCGGGGATGGTGAGGAATCGGGAAACTTCAGCGGATATCAAGCCAGGGCCCCAGCAAGCGGAGGTAAAGCTTGCAGAGCAGCCTTGTGTTAAGCCAGGCAACGAGCAGGCCAGTGGGGTGAAGCTTTCTTAATGCACAGGAGTGACTGAGCAGTATAGCTAGGCCAGCTTGTACCGGGTAACTACAGCCCTTTATCAAAGATATGCAGCATTATATCCTCAGGCACAGTAGGTCACAGCACAGGCAAGGTCTACATTACCGGCACGGCATCTACTAGAGGTGTGGCTGACACAGGTAGTGGCTCTAACAAGCTTGGAGTAAGTTGTGGCAGTGGCTTTGGAGGCCAGTAGCTATGTGACATATGCAGCGATATTCCCTACTCATACTGGAACCTCTCCCTCGTGCTAATTCTCTGTCCCTGCCAGATAGGGTTCCTCTCCCTACACTGTCCACTCACAAATACATGCCAAAACCCAGCAGGGAAATGTAATTTATCAGCACTGCCCCAACAAAGATGGCCATGGAAGGTGTCCAATTGGAGAAACATCAGTCCCCTGAGACTCCACTCCATCCCCACAGTAGTAAGGTGTCACCTGCTGGGTGGAGTAGGAACTATAGCTGCCAACACCGTTGATTGCTGCCTTTCTGCTAGCCATCTCTTTCATGTGAGCTATGATGAAACGCGTTGGTGGTGATGCTGTTTCCCCACGTTGTATTTTGGAGTTGCTTTTACAAACATGCTGGAATAAAGGTGGTTTTAACCGGATGTGTGGCTGAAATTCCTTTGCTATCTCTTTCCACTTCTCCCTGGATTCCCTACATAACTTTCAGTTTCTCTTTTGCTGCTTCAAGGACTACATATCCCATGGTACCTTGCTGCATGCAAGCGGTGATTCCTGTACTGACTCTGCCTCCTGAAACTCCTTCTCTCATCACCTCTTTAGATCAGATGGAAGGCTCTGTGAAATGTGTGACACTGCAGTGCCTACTCACAGGGCACAGTGATTATGTGTCACAGAATCCAAGGAAGTAAAAGTGTGAGGATCTTCACAAAATTCAAGATCATTCAGGTTAATAGGAGTTGGCTAGAAATAACAGAAATACAATGTGGAAATTAATATATGACTTTACATTTTGACTATGCGTTAGCATCCTTTCACATGGGCGGAGTTCGTCTGCTCAGAGGGAAATCTGTCAGCTGGTCCCTGCTAAGCAGGCAGATGGCTTGTCCGCTACCCGCTCCGCTTATGCATAGCAGACACAGACACACGCTTTCTTGTATGAGCGGCCAGATGTAAAGGAACAGTTTGTCTGATTACACCCAACTGCCATCTGATCTGATAGATGGATAGGGAATGGATCCCCATCCTTCTGTATTTAGCAAACAGGATTGGATTTGATATTGGCAGATGATCGTCCCTGATGTTTAACATCTGTTGACACCCACCACTCCATAGAGGGCAATGGATGGTCCATATGGTCCACTTAAAAAACTGACAGGTGGTCCTGACATGTAAAATGGGCCCTCATTTAAGGAGTAGCAGTACCTGTAGGAGTAACAGTAGCTTTACTGCTACAGGGCGTCACCTGTGTGTCAGATCACGTATATACGTATACGTGATCGGAAACTTTCGGCTTCCGCTGTCATTATACACAATGAAAGCTGATCGTCAGGTACACGATGTCCGCTGGCACCCACCGATCGCCAGGAAGAGAGACAGAACTGCGATCTGCCTATGTAAACAAGGCAGATTGCTCTTCTGACAGGGGGCGATCTCTTCCACTAGTCCAGTAAAAGCACCTCACACAGTATATAAAACACAGGTTAGGCACACAGTTAACGCTTTGATCGCCCCTGATGTTTAACCCCTTCCCAGACAGTGTCTTTTTTTTTTTCTAGCACTGATCACTGCATAAGGCCCCTTTCACATTGAGGCCTTTTTCATGCGGTACAGCGCTAAAAATAGTGCTGCTATACCGCATGAAAAAACCTGCCCTGTAGTGTTCAATGTGAAAGTCCGAAGGCTTTCACATTGAAGCGGTGCGCTAGCAGGAGCGCTCCAAAAGTCCTGCTAGCTGCATGTTTACCGCGGTATAGGAGCGGTGTGTTTACCGCTCCTATACCGCGCCTTCCCATTGAAATCAACGGGAAATCGCGGGCGGTATTAACCCTTTTTCGGCCGCTAGCGGGGGTTAAAACCTCACCGCTAGCGCCCGAATATCGCGGTAAATACGACGGTATAGCCGCGCTACAAATAGCGCGGCTATACCGTTAAACAAATACGTTAATTTGGGTACAGTTTCCCACAACTGCGCAATTGACAGTTAAAATAACGCAGTGTCGTAGCACGAAAAAAAAATGTGGTTAAAAATGACAACTAAATGATTTCACATCAGTATGTAGAGTTGCAAGTGGATGTGATTTTTGGGAAAGAGGGTTGGAGTCCACTTTCCATCAACCAAAAACATTTTTTCTGTCGTATAAAAGGTTCACAGGTAATAAATGAAGGGTTTTTTGTTTTTGTTTTTTGTCACTCGCACTACCTAAGACCTGTCACAGCACGAGCACCGTCACCCTATTATAACGCGGAACTGAGAATCGCTCCGCCCCTCCATGCGTTCCAAGCCTCGTTTGCACACAACAAGCATACCCAATCAAATGCAGAGAGGTGAAGTGAGGTGATCAGCTATTGGTTGTGATGCTGCACCCACGTTTTACGTGACAGCCTCCAGGGTCAGTGTGCTTTAGTCCATCTGGAAGTAGGTGACCGGTCATGGTGAGGACTTCCTGGTGTGGTACAAAGGTACAGCTGTATAGCAGACTTGCCGTGCAGTTGTGCTTTTAGTGCCAGCTTTTCATTTACTGCTCATTACTGTGTACAGATAGGGAAACGTATTGACCTTTGTAGGTGGTGACGTTACTGGTGAACTTGGTAATGTGGAGCAAAGGGCACCAGTAGTGTCTGGAATCACCTCTAACTCCTCCTTTCTGCATTTCCAGATATTCAGACTGACAGCAGCCAGCAGCCACCTCGGCTATTGCAGACTTGGAAGAAGTTTGTATTCACACACAGCCACCATGCTGCCAAATACAGGGTAAGCCAAAACAGTGGGCATAGGAAGGGCACAGGGGGCATGTGGCCTGTCAGCAAAGCAGCAAGCCTCCTCTGTGTTTACATTAGTAATTGTACAAGGTGACCTGGGGCAAAGGATCCTGCAACAGTGGCTGGTATAGTGTTATTTAAACACAGATCTTTTGTGTGTGTGCAAATGTCCACTGTGCTTTTGCAATCTAATTGTATAACATAGGGCAGCACAGTGGCATGGTGGTCAGTAATTCTGTCTTGTAGTACTGAGGTTACTGTAGTAATGCAAAGCCTGGTCTCTTTGCAGTATTGGGTGATGGCAGAGTAACCCACTGTATACTATAGGGGACTGCTATGAGAATATATCCATATGCAGAATGTTTTTCTGTGATTCTTCAAACGGTGTGTACATTTTTTATTTTTGCATACTGTGCACCATCAGTCCACAGGTCGTTTTGTAATGTCTACCAAGATATGCAGCTTGTAAAAAGGGGGGGGAGTGATTTCCCTGAGCCAATAATATATTTACGTTGTGAACATTGGGGGTTGTTTACGAAAGGGAAATCCACTTTGCACTTGAAATTGCACGTGGAATTGCAGTCGCTGTAAATCTAAGGGGTAGATCTGAAATGAGGGGAAGCTCTGCTGATTGTATTATCCAATCATGTGCAAGCTACATTTTTCCTTCCTTTATTTTCCTTGCACGTCCCCCTCAGATTTACAACGACAGCACTTCCAAGCGCACTTTCAGTGCAATTTCAAGTGCCCTTTGCACTTGTAGTTTGCACTTATAGTGCAAAGTGGATTTGCCTTTAGTAAATAACCCCCATAGTGTGCTGGCACACAGCAGTTCCTCCAAAAATCACCTTTTTTAAAGAAAGCCCAACACATTAAAGCAACATCTAACCAGCTGGTCCCCTTTCACACGGGGCAGATCCGCTCAGCGGGAGATGGCTCCGTTGATCTCCTCTAAGCCGGCTCTGCTCGGCTGGGAGGGAACTGTGAGAGCCCCGCTGACTTCTATGGGAGATTGGACGAAAACGGGCAGCATGTCCGTTTTCATCATATTTAATCCCATCCGCTCCGCCAGATGCAGGGCTGTGGAGTCGGAGTCGAGGAGTCGGGGGAAATTTTGGGTACCTGGAGTCGGAGTCGGCAAACAATGCACCGACTCCGACTCCGACTCCTACTAAATTTAGATTGGAATTGGAATAAAAAAAAACAGCAAGTTTAAATGTCCCAATTCACAAAAAGTTATAATTAATGACTTCTCTACTGTAAGAATAAAGACCAATGCATGCAGTGCCTCACGTAACCGCAAAACGAACACGTTAAGTGACCGTGACGAAGCATGCTTTTCATGTGCTTCACTATATGGCACGCAACGCACAATTAGGAGCTGCAATACTTATACTTTCCATAGTGTTGTGTTTGACTTTGATTCCTTCTTAGACAAAATGGAAGTTGCTAAAGGAAAGACGTCGCATAAGCGTTAGAGAACCAGTAAGTGTCCAAATAAAAAAAATTCCAACAGGAGTTTTATAAAGCACTAAAAGAAGTTGAAAAGTATGATCGCTCATCAAAACTTACTGTTGAAGAAGCCATCCTTGTTTATCCAGAGATCGTTAGTGATGTGGCCAGAATAGTTACTGCAATGCCACCCACCCAAGTCAGTGTCGAAAGATTATTTTCAGCCCTAAAAATAATAAAGTCTGACTTAAGAGCCTCTATGAAAGAGGATCTGGCAGAGGCAATTCTCTTCCTTAGAACTCTACATTGAATTGATTTGCATTTGCTCAGCCTAGAACTACATTTCAAGATTAATATAAACCATTTCTAGGTTTTACAGATTTTGTTTTTGGTTCATTATAGATAAGCTTTGTTTTTGTTCTAAAACAACCAAATAATGTGGTTTGTATTTTTGAACTGGTAAAGATCCTGTTCCTGATGTTTATGCCTGCTGCTACTATCCAGTCACTTGATTGTTTTCATTGTGTTTGTCTTTTGCTTAAACTGTGCAATACAGTAGACTGTTGACTTCCCAGCCAGTAGTCCTGTGGTAGGTTGCGTTTCTTTCCCTCAAGGAATGTATAAAATACATTTGCATATTAATACAGAGGAGTCGGAGTCGGAAGTACATAAAACTGAGGAGTCGGAACATTTATCTACCGACTCCACAGCCCTGGCCAGATGGGTGGCAAACGCATTGCTATAAGTCTGTGTTGAGTGTATCTGATCGAATGGCAGAAGGGTGTCAGTAGGATTGCCACATCATCCCTTTAATCCAGGACACCTATTACACAGGTTCTGTGGCTGATTAACCTGCTGAGTGGTATTCCAGAGTATGGCGCTGGGTGAATTTTTCATACCAAAAGCGGTAACCCCGAGCCACACTCGGATGGCATTGCAGGATCCATGTACAGGTTACTTACCTTGTCCCCTGTATCCTGTGATGTCTCCCCGCTGTGATCTGCGAGCCGCCGTGTCTCGCTCAATTCACAGTGCCGATCTCCGTTCCCTGCGAGCGCTGCGACGCACGGGGACGGAGTTCGGCGCCAAGTTCAAAAAGTAAAAAACACAGTATAGATACAGTATACTGTACCAAATAAATGCACATCCCCCTTGTCCCTAGTGGTCTGCCCAGTGTCCTGCATGCACTTTTAAATTATAAAAACTGTTCTTTCTGCCTGGAAACTGTAGATTGTCCATAGCAACCAAAAGTGTCCCTTTATGTCAAAAGTGGTTTTAGAGCAGCTAGAAAACAGCGATAATAAATTATAATCACTTGCAGAATTGAGCGATAGCGATTTGTGGGGAAATTCATCATCAAACACTGAAAGTAATGACAGCGACAATTCTGCAACTGAGCAAATTTCAGTGTTTTTGATTTGATTACATTATTGAATATTTTTTTATTATTATTAGTTGCAATTATTTATAGTTATTTATTATAATTAATGATTTAGTGTTTCAAACTTTATCATACCCGGGATGTCTACTAGACTCTTGTTTGGACAGATTTAAGTGAGTTATTCCTAAGAATTACAGGCCTACAGTATAAAACACTAAATTTCCATGCAAAACATTGTACCGCTTTCAGCATCAAAACTTTTACAGAATCATACTGCCAGGGAGGTTAAAGGGGTTGTAAAGTTAAAAAGAAATTCCCTAAATAGCTTCCTTTACCTTCTGTCTGTAACTCCACACAGTAATGTGACACTTTCTCCCTGCTGGGAGAAAGCCTCTTGAAAGGGGAGGGGGCGAGCAGGAGTGTCAGGATGCCCCCTCAAGAAGCTTTCTCCACACCAGGGAGAAAGCCTTGCATTACTGTGTGGAGTTACAGACAGAAGAACAGGAAGTGAGGATTTCTCAGAAGAAATAAGGACATTTAAAAGCAAAATTGAAGGATGAGGTAAGTGAAGGAGGACTGCACTAAGGTAAAGGAAGCTATTTAGGTTTTTTTTTTTTTTACCTTTACAACCCCTTTAAGGTGGTAATTTAAACTCAATTGGTGCATTATGTGCATTAAAGCGGGGGTTCTCCCTTAGAGGGCACTTTTCCCCCTTAGATTCCTGCTCGTTATTACTAGGGGAATCGGCTATTTATTTTAAAATATGTGCAGTACTTACCCGTTTACGAGACGCATCCTCTCCGTCGCTTCCGGGTATGGGCTTCGGGAATGGGCGTTCCTTCTTGATTGACAGGTTTCCGAGAGGCTTCCGACGGTCGCATCCATCGCGTCACGATTTTCCGAAAGAAGCCGAACGTCGGTGCGCAGGCGCAGTATAGAGCCGCACCGACGTTCGGCTTCTTTCGGCTACGAGTGACGCGATGGATGCGACCGTCGGAAGCCTCTCGGAAGAATGTCAATCAAGAAGGAACGCCCGCTCCCGAAGACCCATACCCGGAAGCGACGGAAGAAGATGCAGCTTGAAAACGGGTAAGTACTGCACATATTTTAATATAAATAGCCGATTCCCCTAGACCGAACGAGCAGGAAGCTAAGGGGAGATTTTTTTTTTTTTTTTTAAATGGGTGAACTCCCGCTTTAACCACTTGCTTACTGGGCACATATACCTCCCTCCTGCCCAGGTGAAATTTCAGCTTCGGGCACTGCATCGCTTTAACTGACAATTGCGCAGTCGTGCGACGTGGCTCCCAAACAAAATTGATGTCCTTTTGTTCCCCACAAATAGAGCTTTCTTTTGGTGGTATTTGATAATCTCTGTGGTTTTTATTTTTTGCGCTATAAACAAAAATAGAGCGTCAATTTTGAAAAAAAAAAATCAATATTTTTTACATGTTGCTATAATAATTTTAAAATTTAATTTTTTTTTTCTCAGTCTAGATTTTTAAGGGTCAAAGTTTGACGCCATTCCACGAGTGGGCACAATTTTTAAGTATGACATGTTGGTTATGAATTTACACGGTGTAACCTTTTCTTTCACAATATTAAAAACAAAAAATGGGCTAACTTTATGTTTGTCTTATTTTTTAAGTCAAAAATGTGTATTTTTTCAAAAATAATTGCGCTTGTAAGACCGCTGCGCAAATACGGTGTGAAAAAATATATAAGGTTTGGAGATTCTATGTAATTTTTTAGCAAAACAAAAAAATGATTTTAACTTGAAAACAACACGTGTCAAAAAGTGGCCCCGCCCACTATAGCTGAGAGCCAAGGAGTCACAAGAGTGCTGGGAGATGCTGTAAGAAATTCTGTTTTTTTTTTTTTTTTTTTTTTTTTTTATATACAGCACAGGCACTGAGACACATAGCATTATATAACAGATGGGATGGTATACAGATGAAATAGTGGCTTAACAACCACTTTAAGGATGCCTTCACACCCGAGGATCAAATTTTTGAGCATTAAGGGCCAGATTCACAAAGCACTTGTGCCGACTTAACTCGAGATGCGCGGCGTAATTGAAATTTGCGCCGCGCGTATTTTTGCGCCTGATCCTCAAAACGAGTTACGCCTGAAATCTATTTTTTTCCGTCCTACCTAAAAAAAATTACACCGGCGCTTCTTCGAGCGCAAAATACGCTAGACACACCGCTGTTTTGATAGGCAAAGATGCAAATGAGGGAGATAAGGCGATCCACAAAATTAAGTGTGTGCGGCGTAGATTACGCCCTGTGCGCATCTGTTAGTTTCATGGTGTAAAGTTACACTTTATAAAAGGTGCTCTAAATTTACACATGCCGTGTAAATGTCAGCTAAAGCAACACCATTAAGGAAGAGCTGAGCACACACACTTGCAGGACAACAATCTGTATGCCACCATGCCAGGGGCAGGGGCATCCATGCGCATAGCTATACTAGTGACTTTAGTAACCGAGGGTACCCCCTCTTCTGAGGGAACAGCAGTCAGGAGACGCCTCGCAGAATGCATCTTTGCACAGTAAACACACACCTTAATCATGTCACAATGAAAATGCATGCATGCACACCCACTGTGGTCCCTAGCACAGACACATCACATGCACATCTAATTGGATTAGATCCAAGTACCCCCAATGGTACTTGGTAGCAGTAACGCCCCGCCACGGCTCCAATTATGTCACTGTGCATTCATACACCATTCACGTGGACCTGGGATCACTTCTCCCTGGTCCTGGGGATCCCTACTCCACCAAAACTGAGGGTGACACCCTTATTTAATCAGGAATGCCACACCCACAATCATACATCATTCACACACATAAATCAAATCATAAGTACAGTATAATAAAATAAATAAAAATAAAAAGTAACCCCAAAAATTATTGTCGGCGTCGTAAGCTACGCCTGGGCCGGCCACAGCCAACCAGGGGAGACTCCTGGGGGGGGGGGTGAAGCAGGGGAAGGAGGAGCCTCCCCTGGTGACTGTCCTCCTGCTGGCCTGCCCTCCAAGGCCACGGCTATCCACACAGTCATGGCAGCCGTATTGGCCTGAACAGCCCGGGTATTGTCCTGGACAGCCTGGGTCAGGGCACTCACCTCCTGGGCCACGCCTGTTGTGGCGGTCTGCAGTGAGTGACTCCTTAATTGAACCCAGGCTGTCCTCCATCTGGGTCATAGTCTGTTTTTATGTGAGCCAGATTGCGGATCTGACGGGCATTGTCCCTCTGCAGATTGCCCGGCAGACGCTCGGCCACCCCCCCTGGTCTCATGGGTGGCCATCCTGGCTGGAGCTGAGGCTTGTGGCCTGGGAGGAGGGGAAAGAGAGGCCCTTGTGGGTGGAGGCCTGTTGGGGGAGGAGTGGGAGGGGCTACCCCTGATGGTGGCCTGACTGCTGCCAGCCTCAGGGGTAGCCTCAGGGGGAACCACATCCGTAGCCAGAAGGATTTCCCTGGCTATGTCCATATCCTCTTCCTCAGCCTCCTCCCCCCCTCATCCTCCTCATGAGGGGAGGTGTGGCCACTCCCCTCCCCTCCCCTGGGGAATCCTGCCCTTCTTGGGACTCCTGCAGCCTCTTGTCCTAGGGATGGTGCAGCAGACTGGCCTGATGGCCCAGCAACCTCCTGGCCATCTGTGGAGGACACAAAACATTCACAGGTTGGAGGATCCACACACTTGGCACATCTTCCCTTCCCCCACCCACACATGCTAATCATCAGATAGAAAAAGCCAAAACGTACCTGTCCTCACAGGAGAATCTGATTGATAGCCAGGCAGGCCCACCACCTGCTGTGGGTGGAAACACCGGGCCACTGCCCATTCCTCCTCAGTCAGCCTGACGGCGCAGGGTGGGCCTCCTCCAGTGCCCCTGGCATGGGCACTTATCCTGGCCATCTTGTCACGGACCAGGCTCTTAAGATCGTTGATCTTCTTTTGTATCCCACCGGGGGTCCTCTTCTCCCCCTCCCCCCCCCCCCCCCGCCGCATTGATCTGATCCGTAATTTTTTTTTAGGATCTCCCTCCTCCTGGCCGGGGTGGTGTTCCGGCTCTCAGGGCCATGCAGATAACGCCCATATCGGGTGATGGCCCGAGCAATTGTCTGCTTCTCTGTAGTAGAAAAATTCAACTTTGTACGCTTCGGTGCCATAACACCCACCATTCAGCAACAAGAAAAAACAAACACAACAAACAAACACAAATACTCACACAACAAACAAACAAGCAGACAGCTAATACAAATTCAAAAACAAACACGGAAAAAACAAATAATCAGCAGAAAATAAACAGAAAATACACTCAGAAAAAATACAATCAGAAAAAACAAACCGAAAAAACACTTAGAAAAAAAAAACACAGCTATTATACTCTACTACTCCTACACAACTTTACTCTAACACTCAACTCACCAACACACACCAACAAATGACAGAGCAGAAGCAACTTGCTCTAGGAAACTAAGTACGCTTGGCCTTTTACCTATCTCACTGATTGCGCCGAGCCAAGTTCTGAGCATGCCCAGTGAGGTGCAGATTCGTGCGCGCATGCGCAGTACGACCGGCCCTTCATTTGCATGGGGTCACGGCTCATTACAATGGAGCACGCCCACTTCCTTCCCACTTGCAAACCCCCCCGCCTTACGCCTCGGGATTTAAGTTACGCTTGCGCAATTTTGTGCGCAAATGCGCTGTGGATACGACACAAAATTAAGGCGCCGTAACTTAAATGACATACGTTTTGAGTAACTTAATTTGCGCCGCTGTTTGTGACTCTGGCCCTAAGAGAACAGCATTTTTAAAGCGTTTTTGAGCTTTGGTGGTTTTTAATTGGCCAATAGAGAACAATATCATCTGCTTCATCATTTGTTGCTATGTTTTTTTAGCTTTTTTATCCGCTTTTAATTATTTATAAAAAATAAATGTTTCTTTTTTTTTGTAAGGGGCTAGGGGTTTATTTTTTATTGTTATATTATTTATTTTGTTAGGTTAGGAGGTAATGTTAGGGCAGAGCACAACATTTCAAGTCCTGAGATACAAGCCAGGCCTGAAGAACTACTTGTCACCAGTTGTGGCTCCACACTCGCCCTCGGCTTATTTCCACTCGCCTAATGTGAGCAAGCAAGTGGAAATTTGGAGGGCTGGGTTAGGGGTTAATATTAGGGTTAAAGGTTGGGGTTGGGGTTTTTTATTTATTTTGTTGTTAATGCATTTTAACTGTTGTTGTTATTATCTATTTTCATTTCAATTATTGCATTTGAGCAGAAAAACACCCAGCAAAAAGCACTAAAACACTCAAACATTTGAATCCAGTGTTTCCATGCATTTCTACGAAAAAAAAATGCTTAAAAAGGTACTACACCCTGCCTTATTCAAGCTACAAAAAAAGCTCCAGAACATTTTTGAACCTCCAGCTCACAACATCAGTTCCCAGCACAGCTAGAAAACTGACCATGCTGTGTTCTCATGCCTAGTGTGGTCCATTTTTTAATAGGAAAGCAGACGGATTGGCTTTGGGTGACTTGTAGTGGAAATGTGGACCATCTCCATAGAGAATAATTTTATTTTCTCCTCCAGTGTTTTGGAGCTTCAAGTTCCAAAACGCTGAGGTGTGAATGGAGCCTTAGTTTACTGGACTTTCTCCAATAAATTTTAGTTTTTAGGGTAGCTCCTGTGTGCCAGTATTTATCCTGCCCCAGGATTTCCATGCAACGCTGATGGAGTACATCAAGCTTTTGCCTTTCATCAGTTTTATGCAATGCAGCTCATTGAGGTGCTATTGCTGTGAATTGCCTTGCTTGTCACCATGTTGAACATATACATATTGGGGGAGATTTACTAAAACTGGAGAGTGCAAAATCTGGTGCAGCTCTGCATAGAAACCTATTGGCTTCCATTTTTTTTTTTTTTTTTTTAATCAAGCTGAAGTGAGAAACTGGCTACCATGCACAGCTGCACCGGATTTTGCACCCTGCAGTTTTAGTAAATCCCCCTCAATGTTTCTTTAAAGATACACAGAAAAAAGGTAGCAAAATGTATCAAAGCTTTGATTCTGGAGCCTAGCTATAGCTAATAGTCCATGCGACTCCTTCAAGGTGCAGCATTACTGGTAAATCAAACCAAATATGTGGGATCACTCTTTGCCTTCCCATCTTACCTTGGTCATTCATTAGGACTTGGCTTCCATTGAAGGTTGGCTGCATGAACAAAACTTTTTTAGGACATCCATTCTTACAAGATTATGTGAAAAATCTTTGCTCACTAGTGTGGGAAATAACTGACACTGCTCATGGGGTTTTTTGCTTTGTGGAATGCAGTGGCGGCTGGTGCTAAAAAAATTTGGGGGGCGCAAACAAACTGAAAAAAAAAAATTTCCGCCAGTTTCCCCCCCCAGCACTTGCCTTCCTTGGGTCAGCTGTCCTTTCCACGCTCCCTCAATGTCGCTTCAGCCAATCAGGTGACCGGTAACCAGACCCGGTGCACCTGATTGGCTAAGAGGCGAGGCAGTGTTAGGGAATCGCTTCCCTAACACACCACTAGTTAACCAGGGAACGCGCAGCCTGTGTGCCCCCCGTTTTTTTTTTTTTTTTTTTTTTTAATTTCTGTTTATTGAAGGTTTTATACATGTATAACAAAACATTTCTTGGCACACCGCCAAGCTTAACTATCGGCCAACATGACCGGGAACATATAACCGTGCCATCGCAGATGGCATATTCTACAAACCCCTCCCACCCCCCCCTCCCCCCCGTTCACCCCTACTCAGTTCCCCTTCCCCACCAATTCATAGCTGAGGACTCCTTTAGTAACTGCACTCCCTCTCAGTGGTAAGTCACAAATCCATATTCCCGATGCACCTGAAATTAGTTCTCGTTACACTTTAGCACAGACAGCAAGAAGTTTCAACCATTCTTCCCCTTACCCAACCGTTTGGTCAGATTCATACCAGGCCCTCCACACCTTCTCGAACTTCCCCACACATCCCCGGGATAAGTACGTTGCCTTATAATATGGGAGCATTGCGTTAACCAATCCTTTACAGAAAGCAACCTCCGGGGCCCCTGGACTCCTCCATTTAAGCAAAATAGCTTTCTTCCCATAGAACAACAAGATACTTAGTAATGTTCTGTGAGCCCTAGACGGGACCACCTCCTCTACCAGTCCCAGTAAGCAGACACTAATTTCTCGTGGGACAGGAACCCCCAGAACCCCTTCAATACAGGCCGTGACCCCAGTCCAAAACAGTTGGATCTGGGGGCAACCCCAGAACACGTGATGTGCATCCGCAGGGGCAAACGTACATCTCCAACATTTGGAGGGCACCGAGGGATATATCGATGCCAACCTGGCAGGGGTATAATACACCCTGTGCAGGAACTTGAATTGAATTAGCCTGTCCCTGGCCGCTACCAAATACTTAAAGGGACGGTCCCACATATCGTCCCACTCCTCCCTCTGCAAACCCGGGACCTCCTCCACCCACCGCTCTCTGCACTTAAGTAATGCTTTAAATAGTTCTTTATAGGTCACTGACAAGGTCTTGGGCAGGTCCTCTGTCATAAGTAGGTCTTCCAACCTAGAAGGGAAGGATTCAACTGTCTGAGTTCCAAACTGAGTTTGATAGGCATGTCTCAGGCTCAAATATCTAAAAAATTGCGAGTTCGGAAGATCATGTCTGGCTTTCATTTGATCAAACGTCAGAAGTTCTCCCTCCCGAGTAATATCCTTAAGCTGTTTAATCCCCCTAGATGCCCACCCGGCCGCAGCGTCTAATTTATAAAAGTGTTGTAGTTTTGGATTCATCCACAGAGGTGTTGAGGGGGAGAGCCCTTTGTAACTTGGAGAGGCCAGCTTCTCCACCTCCTCCCAAGCCTTAACAGTAGCCTTCATTGAGTCTGTAAGAGGAAGATCCCTGCCCGTGCCCCTATGGATGGCCAGATGGAGAGACTCGTACGACCCCAGATGAGCTGCCTCAAGCACAGTGGCCGAATCTCCCGCATCAGAGATCAGCCACCTGTGTACAAACACCAACTGACCGGCCAAGTAGTACTTGCGCCAGTCAGGTAGCGCCAGACCACCCTGACCCCATGGTTTGTGTGCCCTCTGTTTAACCATTTGGAAGCCAATTAGATCCCACAGGCTCTAATCGAGAAGCCTATTATAGCATCTCGCTCTTATCAGGCACTTCCAAAACACACTCGCTACTGTTATTTAGATGGCCGGCGCTCAACTGGGGGCCGGACATCTGCATAGTGGGCAATGTATAAAGCTATGTATTGTTGATTGATGGGTGCAGAGATGGGGCGGCGCTCCTGCGCCCACTATGGACGGACCGCCAGTGGTGTAATGCATCTGTTACAAAATGTAAACTCCACAGTTATTTAAATGGAAAACTTGTTTAAAGGCACTCATGTGAAACCATCTATGGTGGTTTGGTGAAATAAATGTGTTAGGGTATCATTGTACCATAGTATTATATATACCTTGCTGACTATTCAGTTCTTCATATATTGCAGGAGACTTGCTGGATGCACTCTCTTCATCACCGGGGCCAGTCGCGGTATTGGAAAAGCGATTGCTCTGAAAGCTGCAAGAGATGGTGCCAATGTGGTTATAGCGGCAAAGACTGCAGAACCACACCCTAAGCTACCAGGAACAATATATACGGCAGCTGCGGAAAGTAAATATCGATCATTTGTGTGTTTTTTTTTTTTGTTTTTTTTTCTGCTTGAAATTTTTCTTAGAAATATGTGTTTTGTAAATAGAGTGACACTTCTGTAATGGGTATAAACAGTGCACATAGACAAGTCTGTAAGTAATTGCTGCTTTCTTTGTGTTCAGATTTATTTAGTCAGACATGATAAGCAAGCATTTCCTACAACAATGATTTTCTAATATTTGGGGGCAGTGAGGCTGCAGACTCAATTAATTTGTGGATGAAATGATTAGGGTGACTGGTGTGTGAAGTTACAATGGATGTGAAAAGTCTACAACATAAATGAGATAAATAATTTCAGAACGTTTTCCACCTTTTAATGTGACCTATAAACTGTACAACTCGGTTGAACAACAAACTGAAATCTTTTAGGTGGAGGGAAGAAAAAATAAAATATTTAAATATGGTTGCATAAGTGTGCACACCCTTAAACTAATACTTTTGTTGAAACACCTTTTTATTTTTATACAGCACTCAGTCTTTTTGGGTCAGCATGGCACATCTTAATTTGGCAATATTTGCCCACTCTTCTTTGCAAAAGCACTCAGAATCGGTCAGATTGTGAGGGCATCTCCCCAAGTCTACATAAAGTTAAAGTATCACCAGCACATTATATGGTTATGCAGAGCCTTTTATTTGTCATACAGACCAAAGTGACATTTCAGAACCCATATAGCTAGATTGAGAAAGAGAGTTAAGCCGGCATATCAGTAGATACGCTGCCGTAACTCTGAATTTAAGCCGTCGTATCTTTAAGTGTGTTCTCAAAATTAGATACACTTAAATGTAGCTAAGATATGACGGCCTGCGCCGTCGTATCTTAGATTTCTACTTAGGCCGGGCGCTAGGGGCGTGAACGCTGATTTACGCCTAGAATGCGTAAATCAGCTAAATACTCCTATTCATGAACATACGCTTGCCCGTCGCAGTAAAGATACGCCGTTTACGTAAGGCGTTTTCAGGCGTAAAGTTAGTCTAACAAAAAGCTGGCCTAGCCAATGTTTAAAGTATGGACGTCGTTCCCGCGTCGAATTTTGAAAATTTTACGTCGTTTGCGTAAGTCGTCCGTGCATGGGGCTGGACGTAATTTACGTTCACGTCAAAACCAATAAGTCCTTGCGGCGTACTTTGGAGCAATGCACCCTGGGATATGTCCACGGACGGCGCATGCGCCGTTCGTTAAAAACGTCAATCACGTCGGGTCATGGTTTATTTACATAAAACACGCCCACCTCTTCACAATTTGAATTAGGCGCGCTTACGCCGGCTCATTTACGCTACGCCGCCGTAACTTAGGAGGCAAGTGCTTTGTGAATACAGCACTTGCCCCTCTGACTTACGGCGGCGTAGCGTATATGCGATACGCCGGCTCAAAAATACGTGAATCCAGCCAATACAGTAGCTTCTTCATCAGGCAACAGGGAAGCCCTCAGACTTGATACATAACCAACAGCAAAGGTGGTAAAGGAAAGAGACTTAAAGTGACTGTAAATGATAACCTTGTAAAACGACCCATTCAGTTTAAAATAAAGATGAAAGACAAAACTTTTGTGTATAGATATAAAAAAAAAAAGTATGAATACCTTTTTTTTTTTTTTTTTTTTTTTTTCATGTGATCACATTCCCTCTGTTCTCAGCTGCTTAAGGGAGGGAAAACAGAACACTGGCCTTCCCAGTGAATGGCTGTGCCATTCACTGGGATCCCCAATCCCTAAAGACTTACTTGATACCTCTTACTGATCCAGAGCTGTCCTGGGTACAGCACCACTTTCCTCTTTTCTTGGTTTCACAGACACCGAGTGCAGTGGGAGACATAGGCTCTTGCTGCTGTCATTCAAAATCTGTGGCTTACTGGCGTTGGACACACACAGCCTAGATCAGGAGCGTGCACACATAGGTGCCCCCATAGCACCTGGCTTGCAGAGGGGGTTTTTGAAGGTGGGAGAAGCAGACAGTGTTGGTGGGAGACTGCCAATAAGGATATAAGGGACTGCTCTTTGCAATATTGTTACATAGAGCAGGAAAAGATAACACCTTTTTTTTATTTTGGGCCAAAAAAAGAAAAACCTTTACCTTTTTAATGCTGTATTAGTATGCGGTATGTACTGTCTGAATTATTGTACAAATATAGAAAACAGTGCAGCGCTGTTATTAGTAATAGAATGCTTAAATACAATTGAGTAAAAACAGTGTAAACAAAAAAAAACTCTTTTGATATAAGAGAGTCCAAATGAATTAAATGAATAAGTGATAAAGAAACAGCAAAGTCCGTTTGAAAACCCAAAATTAAAAAGTGTCTCAATCCGGTGTGGTTTCATCTATAAAAAATTCCTTAATTAACAAGATGTGATGAGATCTTGATTGCTGTGAAATAGTGTTCACCCATGCAATTCGTGAAGATAGGATTAACCGCTTACCAGAGGTAAAGACTGTTTTCCACCAGTCTTATAGAGCCTATGGGAAGTCTGGTCTCCCAATACCTTTTCAGCAATAATATAACTCAACATTCAATCCGGGTGTCATAAATTGGAACAAAAGAAACTTCTCATAGTGCATAACGTTTAAACCAAAGGTTATATTTAATATAGGTAATGCACTTACAGTTAAGTTGCCAAAAACTGCATAACAGTGGACAAGGATAAAAAAGAGAGCGCTTCAGCTGTAGTGTTCCGATGCTCCTCGCTACTCAGTCTGCAACCACGGCCAGCGTTCAGGACGGAACGCAATGACGTCACGGCACCCAACAATTGTTTCGTCACGAAGGGACTTCTACGGCTAATCCCCCGTAGAAGTCCCTTTGTGACGAAACAATTGTTGGGTGCCGTGACGTCATTGCGTTCCGTCCTGAACGCTGGCCGTGGTTGCAGACTGAGTAGCGAGGAGCATCGGAACACTACAGCTGAAGCGCTCTCTTTTTTATCCTTGTCCACTGTTATGCAGTTTTTGGCAACTTAACTGTAAGTGCATTACCTATATTAAATATAACCTTTGGTTTAAACGTTATGCACTATGAGAAGTTTCTTTTGTTCCAATTTATGACACCCGGATTGAATGTTGAGTTATATTATTGCTGAAAAGGTATTGGGAGACCAGACTTCCCATAGGCTCTATAAGACTGGTGGAAAACAGTCTTTACCTCTGGTAAGCGGTTAATCCTATCTTCACGAATTGCATGGGTGAACACTATTTCACAGCAATCAAGATCTCATCACATCTTGTTAATTAAGGAATTTTTTATAGATGAAACCACACCGGATTGAGACACTTTTTAATTTTGGGTTTTCAAACGGACTTTGCTGTTTCTTTATCACTTATTCATTTAATTCATTTGGACTCTCTTATATCAAAAGAGTTTTTTTTTTTTTTTTTTGTTTACACTGTTTTTACTCAATTGTATTTAAGCATTCTATTACTAATAACAGCGCTGCACTGTTTTCTATATTTATGCTTTTTAATTTGTTGTACACATTTTAGTGCTAGCTGCTACTTGTCTTTCTTTTTGTTTGTTCATAACATTACTCATCACTTTTTTATCACTAATTTATTAGCGCAGCGCCAACCTTTGGGTTTTTTGAATTATTGTACAGTAATGGAAAAATAAAATACATGCTTCACTTGCATTTTCATTTTTACCTTAGTTGAAGCGGCTGGTGGAAGGGCCTTGCCTTGCATTGTTGATGTGAGAGACGAACAACAAATCAGTGAAGCTGTGGAGAAAGCAGTGAGCACATTTGGAGGTAAGATTTATTGTAACTTATTTCGGATACAGTCTCAAAAGTGTATCTTTAAAATGGCATGACAAGCAAGCAGCAGTTGTCTACATTTTTCACTGTAGGTGGTAAATGTAGAAAGTACAAGTAGATTAAAGTATGTAGTTAAGGTTTGATAATGGCATAGAAATCAAAATATCTGAAAACTTTTGCTTTTGCTGCAGAACCTACAGTTGTTAATTGGGATCTTTGGAATGTGTACTTTTTTAGTGTTCTGACGTATTTCTTATACAGAAAAACATGGTGTTATGCATTGTGTTGGACCCACTGTATAACCTATGGTACATGTGGCCTGCCTGGAGCCATTAAGCTTAAACAGTACCCTGTCTTTTTCAGGTACCCCTACAGTGAAGTTTGGGTTTCACTGCGTAATGCTTCTAAGTTGCAGCATGTGGTTCTACATCTTTAATTACAGCTGATAGACCACTCAAGCAAAGTGTTAAAACATTAGACAATTGTAATGTTCATAATTGGAGGAGGTGGCATTCAGGTAGTGTTGTGACATGGTTGTAAAAGGTTAGGGTAGATGGCATCCAAGCAAACAGAAACCAGGGATGGTGTCGTAACCAGAATGCCAGGATGCTTGCAAGGCAAACCAGAAACCTTTGGTGAGATAACGTCCCAATGGCTAAAGCTGGTTTTAAGGCTCTAAACAGGCTCTAAACACATACATATCTTATGCCTAATCGGTTTATAAATACTAATTTAAACATCATATTTAGCAAGATGATTTCTTGAAGTCCTTAACCAGTTGCCCTCTAGCACAATATGTTTTCATTTTTGTGCTCCCGTTGAAATCTGAAGTTTTTTTGCCTATAAAATTACTGGAAACTCCCAAAACAATATATTTTTTCTAAAAGCAGAGGCCCTATAGAATAAAAAATATAGTAGTTATGATTTTCTTATGTTGCATGATATTTGTGTCACTGTTTATTAAATCTATACTTTCAGGAAAAAACACACAAAAATTAATTTTAACACAACTTGGATCCCCATCCCGAAAAGATGAGGTAGTGTAGAATATATAGGTAAGAAATGTGTCAAGCCTAAAAACCGATTGCATCCACAAAATGGCAAAAATAATGGTACCCCAAATTATCAATAGGCAATGATGTTAAAGGTGGCAAGAGCACACTGCCAGGAGCCAGCAGAACAAAACAAATTCAAGCTCATAGCTGCTACAGCAAGCTCTCACTCTCTAGTAAACGCAAAGAGTTGAAGTAGTTAAGCCTAAGTTGTGTGTGTGTTTTTTTGGTTTTGTTTTGTTTTGTTTTTTACTGCACAAGAGACAATACCTACATTCAGTTATTTGTCTATGAAACAATGCGCACAGTTGGGTAAAGATCAGTAATACAGCAATGAGTAAAGAGACATCAAAAATGTATGCAGCAATTTATGCACATATACAAACAAATAAATAAAAAATACTGATGGGGGTTTTAACCATTCTTTACTGTATGAAAAATGGAAAAGCAGCTTTTGACTTTAGGTGTCATTTTTTTATCTTGTTTTAATGAATGAAAAGTGTCAGTGTTGCAAAAAAAATGCAAAGACCGTGTTTTCAAAAAGAGGTGTATTACTTTGCTCCCTTGCAGCTGACAGGTAATGCTAAAATCTTAAGCCCCATACACACGATTGGACCTTTGTCTGACCAAAATCACATCGGAGTAAAGGAGAACATGTTCTCTATCTAAACTCCGATGGAATTCATCGGAATTTCCGATGGAATTACTCCGATGGGGCATACACATGGCCAGAAATTCCGATCATGTGTACGGGGCTTTAGGTATCCAAAGAAAGTTTCCAATGGTTATGTTTTTCCCCCTGCACTCTGTGGAGAGATATATATATATATATATATATATATATATATATATATATATATATATATATATATATATATACATACACTATACTATATTATAATTTCCCTCCTCCCCCCCCCCCCCCCCTTGGCTTATACTCGAGCCACCTGAAACTTGGCACACATGTAGCCGCACTCTTCTACAAGTGTGTAAAGTTTGCTGTCTGGGGGACCTACGGCCGGTGGAGCACCGATTTTTCAATCCGGGCACTCCTTGTATATACTTCCATGTTAAACGTAGGTCTAGTCATGGGCACAGTGAGGCATGCACATGGACCCAGTGAGGCATGTGGATGGACACCCCAGGCCAGTGATGGCGAACCTTGGCAACCCAGATGTTTTGGAACTACATATCCTATGATGAGATTATAATATAATATAATATAATTTTTTTTTGATTAAAGTTCTTTCACTGGTTACATTTATGTAACATGGTCTGTGAATGGGAGATAGTCTGAACAATTACAGGATTCTTTCCGCCAATTGGGTTTCTCTTCGCTTCCTCTCCAAAAACAAGAAGTGTGAAGAAATGTCTTTAACATAAGTGTCCCTCTTGGAGGATCTCCCCTCTATTCCCGAGCCACAGCATGCTGCAAGGAGACGCACACAGCCAATACACCCAAGGGGGTCTCTAAATCTGCCAGAAACCTTTAATGGGCTGTAAGGGAATCATTACTGGTAAGCTACTAGAGCTACGTGCCATTGATGGTTTTTCCATGCATTTTTTTGTACGTACAAACATTTCCAAGTGTTTTTGTTTAGACGTTTCTCACTTTAATTATTTTTTTGCCAATGGAAAGCTAGTTACCACGGAGAAAACAAAAAGCATGTTTGTGCACACTTTTTATGCATGTTATTTTCATGTGTGTTTTTTTATTTTTTTTATTTTTTTAGGTGTTGCTATTGAAGTCTGTGAGGCCAAAATGCTTGAAGCTTTTAGTTTAAAAGAAGCATGTGCATGTTATCAGGCTGAGCTAAGCTTCAAGTGATGCTACACTCTGGTGTAAATAAGCACAACTAAACACCATGAGATAAAAATGTTTTATGTTGCTATATATAGATAGATAGAGATAGATATTAGATATCTATCTATCTATCTATCTATCTATCTATCTATCTATCTATCTATCTATCTATCTATCTATCTATCTATCTATGTCTTTTGGAGCTTTGAGCTGTAAAACCCTTAGGTGTGAATGGGGCCCTAGTTCTGCCTAAAGATGCTAACATATGCTTTTATTTATGTGAACAGGTATAGACATCTTGGTTAACAATGCCAGTGCAATCAATTTGACTAATACTTTAGACACTCCAATGAAGAAAGTGGACCTTATGATGGGAATCAACACTAGAGGAACGTATCTCGCGTATGTATTTTGTTGCCATTTTACATTTGATCGCTTAAGAATAGTAACTAAGGTATTATAAATAAATCAGGCTATAGCAGCAGAACATTGTTAGTGCAGTGAAATACATAGCTTGTTCATTTACTTTGTATGTTAAAGTGATACTAAACACAATTTATTTTGTTGTTTCTGTATGTGGATGATGGCTAGGGTTGTCCCGATACCGATACTAGTATCGATATCGGGACCGATACTGAGCATTTGCACGAGTACTTTGTACTCGAGCAAATGCATCCGATGCTTCCCCTGATACTTTATTTTTTTCCCTCTGAGTGGGGGCGGGGAGCGTTCGGAGAGGAGGCGGATAGGAAAGCGGAGAGGAGGCGGAGAGCAGAGCAGTCCTTGGGTATGTATAACATGCCACTGGAGGAGAGCTGCTGCCGCCATCTAGTTGTTCGGCGCTCAGGGAACATAACAGCTTTCATTTGAATAGCTGTGTGTTTCCCCGCCGCGCGTCCGGGCACTTTGATAGACAGATCACCCGTCCCAGGATTGGACGGGTGATTTGTCTATCAAAGTGCC